>NC_041411.2:73549033-73666533 GCF_900747795.2 Erpetoichthys calabaricus | reverse complement strand
AATTAAAGCTATGGCAAAAAAATACACATTTTTGAATTTCTTTTACATACAAATATCATACAAATAAGAGAAATTAGATGAACATTGGGGCGGCACGGTGGTGCAGTGGGTAGCGCTGCTGCCTTGTAGTAAGGAGACCCGGGTTCGCTTCCCAGGTCCTCCCTGTGTGGAGTTTGCATGTTCTCCCCGTGTCTGTGTGGGTTTCCTCCCACAGTCCAAAGACATGCAGGTTTGGTGCATTGGTGATTCTAAATTGTCTGTAGTGTGTGGCCTGCGGTGGGCTTGCGGCCTGTGTTGGCTGGGATTGGCTCCAGCAGACCCCTGTGACCCTGTAGTTAGGATATAGCAGGTTGGATATTCAGAAAATCATTGTATTTGCCTGTTTGGCACCCCGTAATATATATGTATATGGATATATATATATGTACATATATATATATAAATATATACACATACTCAAGCCGGTTGTGTGTGTGGTGCTGTTTGAATGATAGTGCTTATATCTAAAAGATGCTAAAAAGGCTTTATTATTCTAATTAAACTGTTAAACATAAATGTATACCTTGTGCCAAGGTACTGTACTTCAGGTAATGACAGTGTAACAAAGATATAGTGTCTGTTTATTCTCTCCATGATGCTTGTGAAGAGAAACCTTTTTCTCAGTAGTAGTGTTGCTTTTTTATACAGCATCTGCTTACCTGTAGAGCTATGCAAATATACTAGATGTATTGCAAGGTTTGTGCCTAAGTGTTGTAAAAAAAATGACATAATGGTGTATTAAGACAGATGTCTGAAACAATTCTCACACTGCATACTAAAATACTAACGCCATGGGACTTGCCCGCCCTGGCAGAAGAATGGTAGCGTAATTATTGCCATATCAGGTCAGTAATTGTAGTTCTTTTTGAATCGGCCAAAGGAGCTCTGCCCTCTGATAATACCCACCCCCTATGCTTTGAATTTTATTTTTTTGGACTTCACTTTCATTTCTTGTACTTTGAAAGATGAGAACATGAGCATCTTTATTGAACATTTTAAACACTCTGGAGTAGGTGGTTCACTCCAGCATTCTCACTTGCATGAGAATATCTTAACAGTCCATCAACTAACAAACCTGCCTAATTTGGGTCAGGGTTACAAGGGGCATGAGAATATTCCTGTAAACATTTTGTAATCTAAAGCACAACAGAAGCTGCTTTTTATTTTTATTATTACCATGCTTCTTTTAACTTCACCTGTTTGTTATCTGGTACAAATCTTGTAATCGATATTTAACCCGCTTCCTATTGTCCAAATGACTTGAAATTTTGCACACTTACTCATATCTGATGACAAAACACGAATCAATAATACTAATCGATCAATTAATCCATGTTAATTAAGAAATGAAATTTTCATATGATGAATAGTTCAAGATTTCACCAATAGATGGCGCTAGTAACGGATAGAAATATTAAAGGAAGTGTTAAAATGTTGATTACAAAATTATACTAAAACAAACCCAAGACTAAAAAGTTGAAAATAATATGTATATATATATATATATATATATATATATATATATATATATATATATATATATATATATATATATATATATATATATATATATATGTATATAAAGTTAAAAAGTGTACTAAAAAATAGATAGATAGATAGATAGATAGATAGATAGATAGATAGATAGATAGATAGATAGATAGATAGATAGATAGATAGATAGATAGATAGATACTTTATTAATCCCAAGGGGAAATTCACATACTCCAGCAGCAGCATACTTATAAAGAATATATTAAATTAAAGAGTGATAACTCTTAATAAGTGCTAACTCTTTTTAAGGAATGATAAAATAAGTCTCTCATAAAATAAAAGCATGGGCGCTTTTCATCTTAAAATCTTAACAAAAGCGTCCACACTTTTATTTTTTACATTTTAGTACACTTTTTAACTTAATATAAGCGTGGCTTTTAAAAAGTATTTTTATATATATATTATTAACATTTAAGCAAGTAAAAGGGATCCAGCAGATAAATGTCAGTGTGTTGAATGCCAGCAAAGATTACACTCTAAAGATGGACAGATACAATTAGAAAGAAGATAGTGTATTTTGTATTTTATTTTATTTTTAAGTGGACTCAGAGCTCCTTTTAATTCTATGTGATCTGGCCACTTCAATTACCTAAGGCAATAATTACATTAATGGTGTTTACTGGTGATACTGGTCCCATTCAAATACTATGGAAAGACAATTTCCAAATGGCAGAAGAATGTTTGTTCAGAATGAAGTGCCTTAAAATTTTAAAATATGGGTGGTTAAGATTTGCTTGCACTGACTGAAGAGTGAAAAGATGTTTTTATTGATACAGATTTTGGATTTAATGACAAAAGCAGGTAGATAAGGTGGTTTTCTACTCAAAGCCAACACCAAGAGAAAGAAATATAACAGCAGACACATTTTTCACCTCAAACATAAGCATCACGTCTGTTGTTTAAAGACTGAACTTGGGAATGTAACAGTGGGAGTGCGCATCGGAGAAGGGAAGTTGACCAGCTGGAAATTGGAGCTCAAACGTAACTCTAAAAGTATTGCATTTCCAGCACTTTTACTGAGGAACACTCCATATTTGCCCTCATTTACAGCCAAAGGTTATGCATTGTAGAATTGTTAGCCCAGCTGTGGCAAGAGAAGGTCAAGTGGAAAATCCAGTCGAGCCTTAGACTCATTGCATATTGATTGTTCATCCAGCTTTGACTTTGTGTGTTCAGTTTGATTGTGAAACAGGACAGATTGCCAAATGTTTTATTGTTGCCAAAATGAAGTGACACAAGTCAGAGTATTCAACGCAATAAACTTTGTGTGTGTGTGTGTGTATATTATATTTTTAAATGCAAAGCAATAATACTTAAATGATTGGAAAAACATAGCTAAAGCACAACCGACATGCACTTACAGGGATGTTTTGTAACAGGTGATGCACTGGGGAGATGATTATATTGTTGAAGATAGGATCTTTAAAAAAAGATTTCTTGAAAAAGTGACATTAAAATACTGCCTCTTGCCGAGATGCTTGGTACTGTAATGTAATTAATATTCAGTCTCTTACGACTGCCGCACTGACTTGTGTATCATCCATATTGTTGTCAGATATGGACAAATGATAACATGAATTCAAATGAATCTTGAGTGTTAAAACATCATTTGTTGAAAGAATGATTAAAATACATGGTTTTTCACATTTTCTGATCTCTGTTCTCTTTTTTGTCTCTTTAAACAACAGGAAATCGCCCAACATTTACAATGAGTTTTTTTCCTTTAATCTGTACAAGTTAATTAAATATGAATGATGTAAAAGAAAGCACAAAGGATGTTTTCTTCTACTTTTGGCATAGTGCAGCTTCTGCGTATTTTAACTGGTGTTCTCCACAAAAAAATTAAGAAAGAAATAATGATTTATTTGTCCATTGAGAGAATGCAAGCAACTTTACAGTGGTGTGAAAAACTATTTGCCCCCTTCCTGATTTCTTATTCTTTTGCATGTTTGTCACACAAAATGTTTCTGATCATCAAACACATTTAACCATTAGTCAAATATAACACAAGTAAACACAAAATGCAGTTTGTAAATGGTGGTTTTTATTATTTAGGGAGAAAAAAAAATCCAAACCTACATGGCCCTGTGTGAAAAAGTAATTGCCCCCTGAACCTAATAACTGGTTGGGCCACCCTTAGCAGCAATAACTGCAATCAAGCGTTTGCGATAACTTGCAATGAGTCTTTTACAGCGCTCTGGAGGAATTTTGGCCCACTCATCTTTGCAAAATTGTTGTAATTCAGCTTTATTTGAGGGTTTTCTAGCATGAACCGCCTTTTTAAGGTCATGCCATGGCATCTCAATTGGATTCAGGTCAGGACTTTGACTAGGCCACTCCAAAGTCTTCATTTTGTTTTTCTTCAGCCATTCAGAGGTGGATTTGCTGGTATGTTTTGGGTCATTGTCCTGTTGCAGCACCCAAGATCGCTTCAGCTTGAGTTGACGAACAGATGGCCGGACATTCTCCTTCAGGATTTTTTGGTAGACAGTAGAATTCATGGTTCCATCTATCACAGCAAGCCTTCCAGGTCCTGAAGAAGCAAAACAACCCCAGACCATCACACTACCACCACCATATTTTACTGTTGGTATGATGTTCTTTTTCTGAAATGCTGTGTTCCTTTTACGCCAGATGTAACGGGACATTTGCCTTCCAAAAAGTTCAACTTTTGTCTCATCAGTCCACAAGGTATTTTCCCAAAAGTCTTGGCAATCATTGAGATGTTTCTTAGCAAAATTGAGACGAGCCCTAATGTTCTTTTTGCTTAACAGTTGTTTGCGTCTTGGAAATCTGCCATGCAGGCCGTTTTTTGCGCAGTCTCTTTCTTATGGTGGAGTCGTGAACACTGACCTTAATTGAGGCAAGTGAGGCCTGCAGTTCTTTAGACTTTGTCCTGGGGTCTTTTGTGACCTCTCGGATGAGTCGTCTCTGCGCTCTTGGGGTAATTTTGGTCGGCCGGCCACTCCTGGGAAGGTTCACCACTGTTCCATGTTTTTGCTATTTGTGGATAATGGCTCTCACTATGGTTCGCTGGAGTCCCAAAGCTTTAGAAATGGCTTTATAACCTTTACCAGACTGATAGATCTCAATTACTTCTGTTCTCATTTGTTCCTGAATTTCTTTGGATCTTGGCATGATGTCTAGCTTTTGAGGTGCTTTTGGTCTACTTCTCTGTGTCAGGCAGCTCCTATTTAAGTGATTTCTTGATTGAAACAGGTGTGGCACTAATCAGGCCTGGGGGTGGCTACGGAAATTGAACTCAGGTGTGATACACCACAGTTAGGTTATTTTTTAACAAGGGGGCAATTACTTTTTCACACAGGGCCATTTAGGTTTGGATTTTTTTTCTCCCTAAATAATAAAAACCACCATTTACAAACTGCATTTTGTGTTTACTTGTGTTATATTTGACTAATGGTTAAATGTGTTTGATGATCAGAAACATTTTGTGTGACAAACATGCAAAAGAATAAGAAATCAGGAAGGGGGCAAATAGTTTTTCACACCACTGTATATCATCAAGGAGTGCCCAGGGTGGGATGGGGATCCTTGTGTGAGTGGTGGCGGCACAAAGCACAAACGGCTGCCTTCAGGTGTCTCGCTAGCATTCTTGTTGTCACGGTCATCATGCCATCATCCATATCCTTTTTATTTCATTCCTGCCTTTTACAACAAACTTTTCAAAAGTGCCACATTTACAACCTCTCTTTTCTACTTCCGTTTTCTTTTCTCACACCCACTCTAGTAATTTGTCCCCATCTCTGCTTGTGCTCACTATTTTTCCATCAGCTTTTTAGATAAGTTATCCCTCACTCCATAATATCTTCCATCCATCCATCCATTTTCCAACCTGCTGAATCCGAACACAGGGTCACGGGGGTCTGCTGGAGCCAATCCCAGCCAACACAGGGCACAAGGCAGGAAACAATCCTGGGCAGGGTGCCAACCCACCGCAGGACCCATAATATCTTTTAGCTTGCAAATTATTATATAATTAGTGTTATTATCTGTATTTGTTGTTCATTTTTTGCATGTCTTCATGAACTCTGTCCTCAACATATTTTATATACTGTATATCTTTATATAAGTTTTTTTTTGGTTGATATTTTTGGTTCAGAATATGTCTGTCTATTATAAAAAAAAATCTTGGGAGGGAGACATGACGTGATCTTCTCGAAAGGCACTTTGATGTCCCGTGAGACAAAAGGACAGCTGGCCTTTAAATGATCGACACACCGAACACACAGCTCAGCAGCAGAAAGACAGCAGCTGATCCGACCGCATCTCCTTAGCATGCGTTCAGCCCCCTACCTTCACAACACAAGTGGCATTAAACGACCTACGAGAAAGAGATTTAATCACAGAAATAAAGAACAAAGAGGAGATGACAAAGCAGAACGTCGTAAAGAATTCAAAATTGTTGGCGCGGTAACACATGCACAGCAGGTTAGAGATTATAGAAGTACGAAAATGCCAGTCTCAAAAAAAGTATAGTAAAGATCGCATTAACGCAAACAAGTGGAAATTATTACTCGGTGAAATAACGGAACAGTGAAATGAGATCGAATATATTGTTCGGATTTAAACTTTATGTCAGAGACTTGTAGATCATCTAATTCATGTTGCCAGCGAGAATAAAAGATTCCAAAAACATTGGTGCAGTATTTAGTCCCGTGAGACGGAAACTTTTAATATGAGATTCTTTCAAGTCACGGCCTACTTACAACTATTTTCGAACAAGACCACCGTCATCTAACCTCAGTCATGTGAATGCTTTTGTCGGACACACTTCCAGCGTTCTCAGCTCTTATAAATTTTATCAGGACAATAATTTTATACGTTCTAGATGATACGTCAACGACAAAGCGAAGAAGAACGAGCATGGACAAACATTTGAAAAAGTCACTTTAATTATTAGAGAGAACGAAACAAAATTCACTCACAGGCAGTTATACGTTGCTTTATCACGATGTAAGTCCAAACACAGAATCAAAATTCAATACGATCTTGAAGAAAAGTTAATTCCAAATATTGTTTTTACTAAAGTTTTAAAGTAAAAGTGAGACTAATGCATATGTAACAATTCCCATGAAAATAACAATCTCTTTAAATTGTATATCCGGTAAACCAAACCCGGGGGTGGGCGAGCGAAGCGAGTTTTAAATATAAAGAAGTGAATAGGGATGGCTGGGATTTGTCCACTAGACAGCAGGTGACAGCAAGGGGTTTCTACTCGAAACATGTGGGGTCCTGTTACCCGGAGCCTTCTTTGAGAGGCAAAGCAGATGGCTGTCCAGGACTCATGCTTCTTGAAATGCAAGGTAAATGAATTAAACGATTAAGAGAAAACATCAAAAAATATCGAATGAAATGAGAGACACAGACTTTGTGTCAATGAGTGCAAGGACACCTGACGGCCACCAGAGGGAGCTTATGTATCTTTTTTTATTCATGCATCTAGAGAACAGCCAAGCAAAATGACACCTTTTATTGGCTAACTAAAAAGATTACAATATGCAAGCTTTCGAGGCAACTCAGGCCCCTTGTTCAGGCAAGATGTAATCATTCATGCATAGGTGCAATCTTATTCATGCATCGAATTATTGTCCTTGTTTAATGTAAATGTATGGTAACAAAGAGCAGGTGCCCATAGGAACAGATCATTGAATCATATCCTGTTTCTAATATTGAAGAAGCAAAATCGTCGGAGCAAAAGTTGCACCAAAAGGTCTTCACCTGAAATGAAGGCTGTAGGGGTCAGAGGGTAGGCAAACAGAGTATACAGCTTTATTGCAATAAAACAATAATGCGGACTCAACCCAATTAGGCCAAATCGAGCTGAGCCCCGATCAGTTAAAAAAATTACTGTTTTTATTATCATTTCTTATCATTCTGACCTCGCTCAAAGCAGCTCATTCACTGCTTATCCTGACTCCTTTTTTCTGTAGCTGGCCTGTCACATTCTTTCATAATAACCACTATTATTTTTATCTTTTGTTATTGGTCTCTACTTTTCTGCTTCGCTTATTTCTTAGTCGGCCTTGAGCTTGCAGATGTTCACCCTTTTTCCACCTTTGGGCTGTCTTATCTTATCGCTTCCCTTCCTTGGTCTCCGAGCTAGTTTATATTGGTGGCTAGAACTAAGCTTTAATTAAAAAAGAAACGTGGCATGTGCCTTTATTTAACCATTCGTTTAGGAAGCCTAACTTGCATTAATATTTGCACTAAAGTTAATGCTTATACATTTTTCTATATTTATTTATGCTAATACATGAATATACTAATTTTATTTTCCATAATATCACAAAATTCTGTAAACTTAAATAATGTAGATTTTTGTATTGACATGGCATGGTAGGAGGGCTTGTGTGCCATAATAATCCATAGAGCTATGCTGTTTGGAGATAATAATTATTTACATTTATATACTGTAGTACTTTTCTCACTACTCAAAGCGCTCTCCACACAGGGAAGCGAACCCACAATCTCCTTACTGCAAAGCCGCAGCCCTACCACTGCACCACCTGTCTCTTCTTAATAGGGTTACCCTCATAGTATTTTTTAGAAGGAAAAGCAAAACAAAAAAAAACTATCCAGAGCAGACCTCCATAAATGTTCTAATTAAAACACATTCATTTTCACTAGAGGAAGGATTTATCATGACCCAATCCTTGGGCCAGGCCTAGAAGTGGTTGTTCTCAGTGTGGAGCTCCCTTTTGGGCCTGGCCACCCACAAGACGAATGGTGAAACTCAAGTGCAAATTCAGTCAGGAGACAAGCAAGAGTAGAACAGACTACGGTATTCTAGAGCTGGGCAACGGAAACAGACTTCTGGGATGTGGACCATAATGTCATGTGTAAGGGAAGGTGTCAGAATCCTTGTGAGAGGTTATAAATTGTCGGCTAGATATAATTGGCCCCACCTCTACACGCAGCATTGACTCTGATAGATAGATAGATAGATAGATAGATAGATAGATAGATAGATAGATAGATACTTTATTAATCCCAAGGGGAAATTCACATACTCCAGCAGCAGCATACTGATAAAGAACAATATTAAATTAAAGATTCATAATAATGCAGGTAAAAATAGACAATAACTTTATATAATGTTAACGTTTACCCAGTCCAGTCTAATTTATCATCCAGCTGCACTCCCAGGTATTTATAGGTCTGCACCCTCTGCACACAGTCACCTCTGATGATCACGGGGTCCATGAGGGGTCTGGGCCTCCTAAAATCCACCACCAGCTTCTTGGTTTTGCTGGTGTTCAGGTGTAGGTGGTTTGAGTCGCACCATTTAACAAAGTCCTTGATTAGGTCCCTATACTCCTCCTCCTGCCCACTCCTGATGCAGCCCACGATAGCAGTGTCATCTGGAACCAAATTCCTCAATCAAAGTCAGTCTCTCTCCTACTTTGGAGATGTCCCATGGGAAATCCTTGTGTAGGTCTATGGGAGACCCAGTTGGGTGTAGTACAGTTATAGTTTTTTCTAGTAAATAAAAAGTGTCACCTCAATGTGATTTTGAGTTGCAAAGAAGAAAACCTAGACTGTTCTTATAATGTATACACCAAACAACTAATCAGAGTCATTTTAGAGACATTGGGTTCTGTGTCCAAATGGGTACTTTCTGCCAAATCTATCGTCCAGCTGGAAAACTTCAGCGCTCAGGTGGGTATAGACATAGATATGTGGAATGGAAGGCTGTGATTGAAATGAGTAGTCTTCCTGATCTGAATCAAAGTGGTATTTGTTTCTAAATTTTTGTGTTTTATTTTTTAATTGTCCATAACAAACACCATGTTTGAATATTAGGAAACTCATAAGTGTGCCTGGTACCAGAGTATCTTGGGCCAAAGGTCATGGATGGAGTTTGGATGGTCTGGACACTTGGATATAGAGAGAGACTAGAGCTGTCGACGGATCATCACTTGATGGTAAACACATTAGACAGATTTGTAAGATCCAAATGGGTAGTGGGGTTTTGGTTGGAATGACTGGTGCATACCACTTTTTAGAATGAGTTCAGCTCCCATCTCTTAAGGAGCTTCTTCCACATTTCGAGAGAGATCAGAACATAGGGTCCAAATGGACCATGTATAAGACCTCAGTGGTGGATGCAGCTGAAAGAAGCAGTGGCTGAAAGAAAGGTCCATTTGTAGGTGGACTCTAGTGAAGCCATGGAGAATGTCTTTTGGGTAGTCTTGAAGAGGCTCTAACAAACCATTTAAACACCCAGGAAGTACAGACAGAATGTCATCCAGGTTGTTCTGAGCAAGAAAATCTCAAGTTTAACTGAGGATATCAGTGAGAGGTGGAAGAAGAACTATTTAGATCTCCTAAACACAAGAGGAGGCAGTGCCAGAAGCACTGGACAAGTCTGAGTTCACCTCTTTGGCCAAAGTTACTGTGTTGATTAAAAAGCTCCATCGTGGCAAGTCCATCAAGGCTGCTGAAATTGAAAATGTTGAAAGGACTGGATATTGCAGGAATTTACTGGCTAAAGCATTTCTTCAAATTTGTATGTAAGGCAGCGGGAGTGCCCCTGGACAGGCATAGTCCGTTTTTAAGGAGATGGACTTGAAGGTGTGTTGTAATTATCGAGGGCTCACACTCCTCTGCCTTCCTGATAAAGAATATGTTGGAGTATTGGAACAGAGATTCCAATAGTTTAACTTCAGATTAATGTATTTTTTGTTCTGGCCATTGGACAGTGGACCAAATCTTTACTGCTGCACAAATATTACCATTCAGTTTGTTATTATTTTCTCTCTTCTTGTCTTTTTAACTCTTATGCCTCACACTGAGTCGACTGCACCTTCAATTTCGTTGTTCCTTTGTAAAAGTGACAATGACAATAATGAATATCTATCTATCTATCTATCTATCTATCTATCTATCTATCTATCTATCTATCTATCTATCTATCTATCTCGAGTGCCACGATACACTGATAGTTAAATGAAGGGTTGGATACGCCTGAGATAGAATTTTTAAAAACATTGCTGTTAAACACTGAGAAGCGCTGGGACTCTGTACCGGTGTTTACTGGCCCCCTTCAAGCCCTGTTATGCACTACATATTGTTTTATGCAAGATTCAGAAATAATATAGCGTTCTGGGACTGTTACATGCCATTTGGTCTCTATGTTTGTGGGATAATATTTCTGTTCACATACTGTACTTGTTATTAACTCAAAACTGTTCAATATGGTCGTTGGACTCATCTTTTTCTCCTCTTTTGATCAAAGAGCACCGAAGTTTTGCAGAGAATCCGATGTTTGTATTTCTGCTATATGCAAATGATATCATCATCTCGGCTTCATCAGGCTGTAATCTCCAGTGTAATGGTACATACTGGAATGCCCTGCAGCAGAGATGAGAACTACCAGTTAGCACCTCCAAATCTGTGATCATGGTTCTCTTCTGCAGGTACAGAGTTGCCATGTTGAAAGTAAAATAATAGTAATACATTATTATTATTATTTAGCACCTTTCCCATGCTCAAGAAGTAGATATTCTAGTTAATGGATCAATTTTATTGTTGTTTGAAAAATTTATTTTTTCACATTGACGACTTTTACTGTGCGTAAAAATATCATTTCAAGACAAGGTGCCAGTTAAACAAATATAGTCACACAGAAAACAAACATAAAAATATACATGTATGTAACTAACAGGAGGAAAATCCTGCCAAGAATCGAAGTCCAAAGATGAACAGTCATTTTATACTTAAAAATTGAAAACATATTTAAAAGGACGGCTATTTAATAGCAGTACTTGAAATCGATTAATTTAGTCATGTCACTAATAAAAGTATCCAGACAGATTCGGGCACATTGTAGTAATAGGGCAAGAACATTATCTCTGCATTAACTTAAAATTCTACAATATTTTTAATATGCATAAAACTACTTGTAGTCTTCATAGCATTTTATAATCACAGGTAAGTATAGTTTTTTAACAAGAAATACTAATTCACTACAGACATCAGTGACTTCCGAAAAGTGTACACTCCGTTAACAACACTGAAACAACCCCAACAAGGCGCACGCACTTCCGGCGCCCCAGTGCACGTGGTTTACACTCAGCCAATTGTAAACATTGATGAGCAAGCCTGGAGGGACAACCCTGCCGCATGTTCGCCCCCGCCCCATTCCACAGCCCTGTAACACCAAGGGAAAAGACATGTTTGTTGTAATTGCGGGTCACTAGCAACTGGTGGCGCTGCGTCCATTTTATAATTTGCAGGAATATGGCTGGCCAGGAAGACCCGGTCCAGCGAGAGATTCACCAGGATTGGGCGAATCGGGAATATATCGAAGTCATAACTAGCAGCATCAAGAAGATTGCTGATTTCCTCAATTCGTTCGGTAGGTTGATTATGGCGTGGAAAATCGAAATAAGTGGTCTTAAAAAAGAGAACAAGCAGGTCCGGATGAATGGGCAAAAGGAAGGGTTTATGAAAAGCAGCAGGCCAGTGGCTAAGCTGCCTTAGTAAAGACAGAGCCAAGTTACAAGTCCAGTGTTCGAGATTTGGTTTGCAAAAGTATTACTAGACGAGGTGGGCCTGGTTGCGCTTCGAGCCCGGGAACTTGTGGCAGGCCGTGGAACCGAACGGAGGCGCATCGTCAGCTGCTTCGGTTTACTCTTCCTTCCGCACATCGGCTCGCCTCTTTGGGTGTCTCCGTAGATCTCAGTACTAGGTCGTTTCCGCATTCCTCTTAATGTCTTTAATGCAGCATTATAGGCAATAGTTCTAATTTTACCGCAATATCAATTCGATACTCGTCTGAGATTTTGAACAGTGTGTTGCACTTTATCAATGGCGCTATATAAAGACTGATGGGTTGATTTGTCTTTACGTTGGTGCTCTCCTGCTAGCGGACAATAATTGTTTTCAGTAGATGAAGTCCTTCCTCGTTTAACTAAACTGTAGTGGACTGAAAACTCAATGAGAGGTTCTCCGGTCATCTGCCGAGTAAAAGGGTCTTTGCAAGCCGATATCCAGTTCTTGGGTGCAGGAAATTCTAAACTGAAAACGCCGTTCGGTTCATGCATTTACGTCTTTTTGTTATGTACCTTTTTTTTTTAAATCCAAGTTTGTGCTCGATGTTGCCAGCATAAACTCGCTGTTCTGGATTAACCGCTACAGAAGATATATAGATTGTAATGTTCTTACCATCAGTGAAGTCCAATCCTTCACTGGATTTTAGTTATCTTAAGTTACTGTCCAAAATAAGATACAGCTTTTTGAATTTCTGCTAAGTTGTTTCCCTAATTTAAACAAAATATAGCTTCTGAAATGCAAAGAAGAGAAAAAAATATATTTAGTAAACTGTACGATTGTTTACAGGTGTTGTTCAAGTTTAATATTGTGATGTACATTTATTAAACAACACATCCCAAAACACACGGGTTCTACCCCATATGTGGAGTCGTTTGTTTAGCCAAGGAGGAGGACGGCTGTTGTTAAAGGCAGTGATTGGGCATATATATATATTTTTTTTTTCCTGAGATGGGCCGTGCTTTCTTAATGCCCATGTGAAAAGCCACCAGATAATCACATATTGGAAGACCTTGTGTTATACCTGTAGTGTTATTTTTTTGTTCCAGCACTTTCTGCAAAGTTTAGTGTAGAAATGTGTGTCTGGGTACGCTACAGGATCAATGTTCACCACTCACACTGTAAAAAAGATCTAAAATTCGAAATCCTATTTTATTAATTGAATATAGGTCTTTTTATTAAAGCAGCTACTGACTGACACACTGCTGGCATGAAGAATTGTCAAAGGTGGCTGACATTCTAGTAGTACCTACACAAGCTGTAAAATGTTTAAATTAGGAGCTCCCTAAAAATGCATCCATCCATTTTTGTCATTCATTTACTCCAGTTTACAGCCACGATTGTCATTCTGAAGCAGCTCACCAAAAATTAATGGCTTTAATTGGGTGGGATCACTCTCTTGTACATTTAGGACTGGAATCACATAAACCCTGCATGGCTTCCATATAAAATACCTAAGCTCTTCATCTTTGTAGCTCAGTGAAATATTATCCACACATCTGAAAATGATTTAAGATTTTTTGCCTAATTTGCCTTTTTTTTTTAATTTGCAAAGATCTTCCAATCATTAAATTATACATATATTTTTATATTTGTATGTTTTTCAATAATAATAAAATTTTATTTGTAGATATGTCTTGCCGGTCCAGGTTGGCAACCCTAAATGAAAAGCTAACTGCACTGGAGAGGAGGATCGAGTACATTGAGGCACGGGTGTGTATACAGAACATCAGTTTGACAAAGCTAGCCTCTTGCATTGATTTGCAGTTTAAATTATTGTTCATGGATTTAATTATTTTTAAGGCTAACATTTGTAAATATCTTTTTTTTTTTTTTTTTTTCTCAAGGTAACAAAAGGAGAGACCTTGACTTAAGTCTTAAGAACACCCAGAGGCCTGAAAAAACCAACCCGTGATTCTGTGTCTGAAATGCAATCTGAAGTCACACTTTCCTGCATTTGTTTCACATATATGCTTCTACGTCTTTGCACTCTACTTGCTTGCAGGGTTAATCACCGTATCTTTTCAATCTCAAAGTGGCTACTTTTGTCATCTTTTAGCCACAGTCACACACGTTTAAAAAGTCCTAACTTCTCACAAACATTTTTTCATTGCAACAAAGTTTGTGAGAAAAAACTGTCAACGATGAACAATTACATCTGAAGGGGTGACTCTAATATGGCCCCCTTTGTGGCAGTCAGTTAATTCTTTTTTTTCCTCTAATGGATGTTGTTTTTAGAATTTTTTTTTGATTGGAATGTCCCTTATATACAAAAATGCCACCAGGATTTGTTGGTGATTGCTATAACACCTACAGGGAATCTGCTTGCAGACCTGGACAAACAATCCTGTGGTGGAAGTCCTGTGTCTGTTTGAGAAACCTTAGAAGAAAAGACAACCATGTCTACCATGAGTATTCTTTGAAGTAGGTTTCACTCAAATACAGAACCTCCACAGGTTAAAATTTGCACAGCAAAGTAATGAGCAGTGATGATCCAAAGCACAGCAAGGGTTTCAGTCCCAAGTGCCAAGTGTAGTTTGTGCTTTTTTTTTTTTTTTTTTTTTTTTTTGGACTATATTTTAACACTTGTATTCATGTATGAATAACACAACAATGTTTTTCCATCTGTCTCATTAATTTAAATACTAGTAATAAAGAAAGTTCTTTATTATTAAAAGTTTATATAGTGGCATTTTTTCTCCCATCTAATTTTTTATTTGAGTCAGTTATTTAATGTAAAGGGGGCAGACTATTGAACATTTTGAACAGTTTCTTAATTATGTCTGGCAGCAGGAATAGGCTTTAAAATGTTCAGGGAACGAAGGTGCAAAAAAAAAAAAAGTAACATTTAGTATAATTTGAAATTTACAGGTTGTCACATTATGAACTTTGGGAAATTTTAAACTTTTGAGAAAGATGCTTTCTGAAGTCCTTAACTCTAAAATTATGAAAGCGAGACCAGGAGTTATTAGTCAAGATTTTTAGTCTGTCTTTCCTTAACGCAAACACAGGGCTGTATTGGCCCAATAGAACATTTTAGGGTCTGGCTAGAAGTGATCCTCGGAGGTAGGGTGCCTGATGAGTTTACAGTTGAATTGTGGTAACAGTTCAGTGGAGGGAAGTAAAAGCAAAGAGAAAGGGAGGCAGAGATGCAAGCTGAATAAAGAGTGTTTTGGTGGTAACTGTGACTTGGGAGCACATATGATATCCAACACCTAAATAGCAAAGACCAGAGAGACAGTAGGTTTATGATTTAATGTGTTTCCTTTGTACTTAAAAGCCATTCTCCAACAAAAAACAGCTTTAAACTTCCTATAACTGTCACATCAGGCTACTTCCTAGAATTACTTTGAGGGTCAGGAGAGGCTACCCTTTGGCAGTGTGGTTCCTACTTCCTAACCTGGTGAACCTGTGCTGCCACCTGTTAGCTAGAAGATACTGCAACCTTTTTTTCAGGCCTCTGTGACCCATCTCCGTATTTCTGAGTTGAGGGTTATGTACTGTACCCTTTGCACATCTTGAGGCACAACGTCATCTGGCATCCTAATTTTTTCGGGTAAATATTTTGTTTATAAGCGTAACCATCTTAAAATTACTCCTTTCTCATTTTTTCTAAATTAACTGAATAATTATTTCTCTGCCATAAAGTACGTGAAAGATTCGTAATTTGATTAAAGAATACATTGTAATTAATATTTACAATATTATCCCTTACACCCATATAATTCATAGTATTTTATGACTTTTAATTCTTTGCTATTTATGCTCACTTTTCCCTGTTCTTACGTTTTATGTAAGTTACGCATGGTTCTTTATTACTGTGATTAAAATGACTATTATACTGAAAGAATCTTTGTTTCATTGGTTGTACAATATACCATATCAATAAAGAATTACAGTTTAAAATATCGGGAGTGGTCTCCCCTGGACTTTTTCGTATACTCAGAGATGGGGATGGATATTTGAGGTGTAAACCCCAAAACAATGACTATATTTTTACAGGATATCATGTACATTAAAGAACCATAAACAACAAATCCAATCAAATGAATGATATATTGAACAATTACTATAAAATTAAAGTTGAATAAATCAGACTCTGCAGCTGCATGAATAAAAGGTAAAGTACCACTTTCGGTTAACGGAAATAGCTCAAAAGTTTATAGAAATGTACTTTTTGTACCTAATACTTGTATGCAAAATTTGTTTGACTTAAGTGATCAGGCGTACTCAGGTTATCGTGTTTACACACACACACACGCGCGCGCGCGCGCACGCACAGACACAACAACATAAATCCAAAAATGGTATTTTCGGACTCAGGGAGGTCTAATACATCAAAATCTCGAAATGGAATTTTTGGAGGATTCCAATAGTTTCCGTATATTTCGTATACGAGAAAGTCATGGAGGTCTAAAACGTACATCGAACCTCTGGACGATTACAATACTTTCCCTATACAAGAAAGTGAAAACGAACAAACCTACCCAAGTTAAAGCGTTCCGAGATTCCCTCGAATTGCTGCCGCCTTTGTTTTGCGCCTGCGCCTTTTAAGAAATTTCAAGAAGGCTACCCCTGGAGTTTAGCCTGGTAAACCCCGCTGCCCTGCCCCTGTATATTTACTTGCAACCAAACGCCCTTTATCCGCAGTTGCACTTCAACTTTTGGATGATGATGTGTTAGGTCAATGCCGAGATATCTCATCTGCTGTATAGTTGTACATTTTGTTTGGTTGGATGATAATTAAAAATTGTATATATTTTATTTTTTTCTTTTATTATAGTAGTCTGCGCACCTGGGTGGGGTTTTGCGTTTCACTAAATGCATCTGAAAAGAGCCAGTTTATTATTATTGAAACCGCACGTTATGTATTTAAACTGTAAATAAATGCAAACGTTTGCTGACTGCAAAAAATCCAGCTTCACCTTCTGTGCGAGTGGCGCACAAGGCACATTATATATCCAGGTGCCCACGGAGTCGCCATGTTCACGGTAATTTTAGCGTTTTTTTTTTATGGTAATTTTTTTATTTTTATAACGTACAAGTCCGAAGTGGGGAAAACGCGTGGTTTTAGTGGCTCGGGCGTTATAGCATATTAATGTCAGATGTAAGATTATTTCAGCTCAAGAAGAAGCACTGAAATAATGCCTCCACCCATGTCAAATCGTGTCATATTTTATTTGACACGTACAAAATATACAGTACAATATGCAGTGAAATTCTTAGCTGCTCAACTCCAACCACCGTGGCTTGTGACGAATATAAATGGACAATTGCAATACATAACTTTATAACTTCAAAAGCAGTGGGTAGCGCTGCTGCCTCGCAGTTGGGAGACTTGGTGACCTGGGTTCGCTTCCCGGGTCCTCCCTGCGTGGAGTTTGCATGTTCACCCCGTGTCTGCGTGGGTTTTCTCCGGGCGCTCCGGTGCCCTCCCACAGTCCAAAGACATGCAGGTTAGGTGGATTGGCAAATCTAAATTGGCCCTAGTGTGTGCTTGGTGTGTTTGTGTGTGTCATGCGGTGGGTTGGCACCCTGCCCGGGATTGGTTCCTGCCTTGTGCCCTGTGTTGGCTGGGATTGGCTCCAGCAGACCCCCGTGACCCTGTGTTCGGATTCAGCGGGTTGGAAAATGGATGGATAAACGTCTATGCGTGGAAGTGTGTGTGTGTGTGTGTCTGTCTCTGTCTGTCTGTCCGGCCCGGAAGTGAGAGGTGGAGTCGGGGTAAGGGCTCCGCCTCCGAGGAAAAACTCGCTTAGCTGCCGAAAACACGAGCGAGGACAGCAAGTCAGCAAAACGAAACCTCATAAGAATGACAAACTCGCTTAGCCGCTAACATCGGCGAAACGGTGTCCCTTTTTACTTTTCCTCCCGCCGCTAATGCACACGCGAGGTGAGCACGTCGGCAAAACGAGTAGTTCCTTTAAATTACATTACATCTCTACATTTCAATTTTTTTCTGACAATTTCAATACTGTAGTTACTAGGACCCTGGGCTTTTTACAGAAGGGTTTACACAGCTAGTAAATTAATAATACTGTAGCGTCCCAGCCAGGTTGAAGCCTTTTTTTTGACTGACTGTTAGGTCCGATTGAGGGAGGGCGGGGTACAGCACGGAAGACTGACCGCGGGGTATTGATTGAGGCAAGAAGGGGGGCGGGACCCGGGATGGGAGGAGGGGTCGGTGAGGGTGCTTTAAAAGGGTGTGTGTTTGGGGTTACGAGTTCGGCGTTCTTTTTATTGATTGTTCAAGTAAAATTTTTTTGGTGAGACTTTACTACGTCTGTCTGTTTTTTTACTTCTTCTCTTTTCGAGACTGACGCGGAGGTCGCTACAATACTATATAGATGACCTAGCTTAATATGCATGAGTCAATAATATGGCATCGTGTATTTTCTCCCTTATGGGAGTGTGCTAAAATTCCATTCAGCCCTGCTGCTGTCCGTTGGCAGTTTGCAGGTTTTCTGTTGCATGGCTTTCTCCTCATACATCAAAAAAATAATAATTGTCTTGCTCCCTGGCCTTGGTTTATTATTATTATTATTATTATTACCACGCTTCTTTTAACTTCACCTATTTGTTGTCTGGTACAAATCTTGTAATTGATATTTAACCCACTTCCTATTGTCCAAATGACTTGAAATTTGCACACTTACTCACATCCGATGACAATACATGAATTGATAATCAGTTTCACTAATTGATTAATTAATCCATGTTAATTAAGAAATGAAATTTTCATATGAAGTACAGTATAGTTAAAGATTTCACCAATAGATGGCGCTAGTAACAGAAATATTAAAGGAAGTGTTAAAATATTGATTGCAAAATTATACTAAAACAAACCCAAGACTAAAAAGTTGAAAATAATATACTGTATATATATAGATATATAACTTTTAAA
This sequence comes from Erpetoichthys calabaricus, assembly GCF_900747795.2. Classification (NCBI taxonomy): domain Eukaryota; kingdom Metazoa; phylum Chordata; class Cladistia; order Polypteriformes; family Polypteridae; genus Erpetoichthys; species Erpetoichthys calabaricus. The sequence continues at coordinate 73,647,461 of NC_041411.2, read as the reverse complement.
AACCACTCATATTAAGTTAAAAAGTGTACTAAAAAGGAAAAAACAAGTCTCTCATACATCACTCGTAAAATAAAAGCGAGGTCGCGTGTGCTAAGATTTTAAGAAGTGTTTTAAGAAATGTTGAATGATGAAAAGGGGCGGCACAGTGGTAGAGCTACTGCCTCGCAGTTAGGAGACCTGGGTTCGCTTCCCGGGTCCTCCCAGCGTGGAGTTTGCATGTTCTCCCCGTGTCTGTGTGGGGGTGCTCTGGTTTCCTCCCGGAGACATGCAGGTTAGGTGGACTGGTGATTCTAAATTGGCCGTAGTGTGTGTTTGTGTGTGTCCTGCGGTGGGTTGGCACCCTGCTCGGGATTGGTTACTGCCTTGTGCCCTGTGTTGGCTGGGATTGGCTCCAGCAGACCCCCGTGACCCTGTGTTTGGATTCAGCAGGTTGGAAAATGGATGGATGAATGATGAAAAGCACCCACGCTTTTATTTTACGAGTGATGTATGAGAGACTTATTTTTTACTTTTTAGTACACTTTTTAACTTAATAGAAGTGTGGTTTTTAAAAAGTATTTTTTATATGTATATATATATATATATATATATATATATATATATATATATATTATTCTACCTTATATACAGTACTGTTTGAATAGGCCCCAGACCTCTGTGAGGTTTTGCAGTAAATAAGCGCGTTATTTTGCAAAAGATGTTGCCTTATGTGGCTGGTATCATCATACACACTCCAGTTGTCTTGTGATGACTAGTGAGGGATAGATTAAGATATGCATAGCAGGCAATTAGTTGAACAGAACTGAACATATGTCATAGGTATACATTATATACAATCTGTCTCGGGTATGCATGTGATGGGAGAGGTTAAAGAAAGTCCGTAGCTTCCAATCAAGTGAGAATAACTGAACAGAATTTAAGAGGCTGCGGTGGGCTGGCACCCTGCCCGGGGTTTGTTTCCTGCCTTGCGCCCTGTGTTGGCTGGGATTGGCTCCAGCAGACCCCCGTGACCCTGTAGTTAGGATATACTGGGTTGGATAATGGATGAATGGAATTTAAGAGGTGTACATTTATTTTTAGTCAGATTAAAGTTTAATAAGTTAAGCACAAATCTTTTAATATAGGCAGAATGGTAGTGCAGAGGTAGCATTCATGACTTGTGGTGCCTGGGTCTGCATGTAGTTTGTACCTTCTCTTCTGTCAATTAATTGCATGTTGCTGCAATGCTTAACCCCTCTCTCCTCACACATTCTCAATGTTAATGGCAGCAGCAGGCCAGATCTTTGAATACTGGAAATGTGTCAGGCATACTACTCAGTTAACAAAAAATGTATACAGTATGTGCTGTGAAGCAAATAATATCCTCCTCCTTTCCATCCACAACCTCAGCACCTAAGGTATGAACACTTGCGCTTGCACCATCAGATCATACTGTTTGAAAATGTATATAATTAATAAGGGGATTAAAACTGAACAAATGCTTTATTTATAGGTTTCTGTTAGTGGATTTTATGAAGCAGGCTGTTGTTTTGCTTGGCTGTGTGGTGGTGGTGCCCTGCAAAGGACTGGTGTTTTGTCTACCACATTTGGTTATTGCTATACACTCGGTGCTGTTGTGGTAATCACTGGTTCCTGTGACCCAAAACTGCAATTTAAATTTATCCCTCAGCTCGTGATTAAATGTATACCTATGACTTTTGTTCAGTTTTTGTCAATTGATGGCATGCTATGCATGTCCTTAATCTTCACTAGCTGTCATAGAATATTCGGAGCACACTTGTGCACAATGATACTGGCCACACCAGGCAATATATTCGTATAATAATGTAATACTTCTTGCAAAATAACACAATAAATGTTTTTTGGTCTGCGGTGGGTTGGCACCCTGCCCAGGATTGGTTCCTGCCTTGTGCCCTGTGTTGGCTGGGATTGGCTCCAGCAGACCCCCGTGACCCTGTGTTCGGATTCAGCGGGTTGGAAAATGGATGGATGGATGTTTTTTGGTACTCGTGTGTTCTAAACCCTCCATTAATGGCAATGACCTTTTCAATGTTATACTTAACATTAGAAACTTTGCGACAGAAGTAATATTTCAAAAGTAATTAAAAATTAAATTTTAAGTATTCTTGTTTTTGTTTTGTAAATAATCAAATGTATAAAACGATGTAAGTTTTTCTCTTGCCTGTGTCTGTGACAGGGTTATAACACACGAGTACTGTTTTTTGAGTGGTGGAATAAGCTTCCATATTAAGGTGCTTTCATTGATTTCAAATTAAACACCTGGTCAGATATGATCTGAAGGCATTGTAAGAGGTAATCAAAATCAACAAAAAACACAGTACCTGAAGAGAAATGCTTGCTCGAATCAGTAGAGTTGGGGGTCTAGCACTAGCTGCTAAGCTCAATTTTGTTAAGTGAATTAAATATATGTAAAACCACAGTTCCCAATATACACCAGAGTCTGTAAATTCTTATATTAATTTATAAAATAACTATCTTTAAATTTAACATTCAGAAATACTCAAGTTCCAGAAAAAAATGCCACTGGTCCCAAAATAGTATGAAAATGTGATTTATTTTAAGTGCAACTGTAGTGAAATAATAATGACTTTTATTTGCCAGTACTTAATGTAAATTAATTTAACTTAGTAGCTTTGGAGCTGGTCAAAACTGAGCACAACATCATATATAAAGAACAGTTAAAAACAGTTGGGGAACAGTGTAGTTATAAAGAATCTGTACAAGTATAAATGAAAAAATGAAAGTGTGTATAGAGTATATGCACACACACACAAACAGATCAAAACAACATTTTTTAGTTACTGTAATTTTTTCATGCACTATTTCACAATTGTTTTAAATATAGAAAGGATAAAAAATATATACCTGAGGTCTTGCCAGTTTTAATTTGATACAGAGCTGTACAACATTAAGAATTCTACCTCCAGACACTAGAGCGCAGTATGGTGTTTCCAAAAACTACATGTCCCAGTACCCTTTGTTTGGAATGTCGTTAATTGCGGCAAATGCATTATGGGAAACAGAACAACGACGCAGACATTTTGTTTGTTCAGTCAGTTAGTCAGTGTCCATTCTGCTATATTCTAACACATGGTCACCGTTTAGTAATAATTAGTGGGCGTTTATTAACAAAGCCTCAACAGTAGTACCGCACGCAATTTGTGTTATATTTATAAATAAGTAAGCATTTCTTGGTAGGTCGTTTCAGCTATTTTTGTAAGTAAGAAATGCTTGCTGTTAACAATTTTGTGATAATCTAAACGGCAACCTAGCTTCCATCTTGGATGCATACTTGCTTCACGGAGAGAACGGACTACGTTACGAGGGCGTCGTGATTAATTAATCTGATTAAATGGTAATTTTGTATTTCCTTCAGTGTCTTTTCTTTACATATTTAGTATAAAAGTGGGCAGATTTTAATTGTAATATGTCTGCCAGAGTTTAGGTGGGGACTCGCCTTTGCCGCAGCCAAACCTTACGAGTCGCGGTGCGGCGTTTCAGTGGCGAATGCTTTGCTGAGGAGAGTCCTCGTCCTCCGTCACTTCTCGACAGGCCATAGTTGAGGTTTCGCAGTTATGGCGAGAGGAGTGGTTTAAACCTCGGGTGCATTTTACATAAGTGTCGGCGTGTCATACAATAAATGTCACTCTTTTTGTTATAGGTATTTCAGCACAGTTACAGGGGAGCGGCAACGTTCAACGCCTTCCACAGCATGGGTTCTGATCGAAGGTAAGAGCAGAATGGCTACTGTATATAAGAGACATTTTCCTAATCAATTGTTTGTGCTTGTTAAGAATTTTAATTCTTGCATTTTTTTTTCTGCTATTGAATCGTAATAGATACCTTTTTATGTGAAATTGCATTTGAAGACCTTTGGCCCCCAGGGGGTGTTAACCCTTTTTTAAATAATAAAGGCAACGTGAAAAGTTGATTTATAACTGAGTAAATGGGTGACTATTTTTAGGGTGAGTCGGAGTGAACGTAGTGGGAGATATGGGCCGGATCAGGGTCGAGATGAAGGTGAAGTGAGACCTCGCAGAGACCGAGAACTAGATAGGGAATATGATCGGCGTTGGACCGAAGAGCGGAGAAGTGATCGTTATGAAGAGCGAAGAAGCCGAGACAGTCCAGAGGTTAGATTTTACATATTTATTTTTTATTTTGCTCTTTCTAAACTGAACCCTTTTCTCGGTTCAATTCTTTTGCTTCCACATCTGACTTGCCTCGGATGTTCCCTAGAACCTGATAGACCCAAAACCTTGTTAAGTAAGCACTTTTGTTGGGAATGTGTGCTTACCGAGGACCAGAGTGAAAATTAAGAAATTCTAATTTTTTTTTTACTGTGGACAAACTTTATGTATAGATCATTATTCTTAGATGGTTAGCTAGCAATATGTACTGTAGTAGAATGCAGTCCTAGATAGTAGTTGGTCAGTCATTTTTCTATCCATTAAGGGGTTCTCCACTACTACTTTGGAGATCTGCAGTATCTGCAAGTTTCTTAAGTGGAACCTGTTTAATAAGGCTGTTTTTTTTGGGCATGGATTTGTTAACTTGTGATTCGGAACTTGGCTCTTAATTGTTGCTGGTTTCCTTAAGCAGACACCAGATGTTGGTGTAAATGTCAGCTGGAGTGCTGGTAACCCCTTTGTCATGTTTGCATTTAATATTGTGTACATGCATCATGAAATGCCTGTTTTGTTAATGTTTTGAAATAAATGAGAAAGAAGGGAAGGGCCACAATACAAATTGATAAAGTTATCAGAAAACCGTTTTTGCTTTGGAAGAATGAAAGCACAAATAAGCTGTATAATACCAAGTTTCATCCTCTTTTAGAACTGGCTTCTAATGTGGAAATTGGTTGCAAAGAAAACCTACTGTCACTATGAACCCCCCGGTCTCTAATTGAGTACCCTTGATCTATATCTTATTTGCCCAATTTGTAGTAATAATCATACATTTTATTTATATAGCACCTTTCCCATGCTCAAGGCACTTCGGTGATAATGGGAGGGCCAAAGCCTGTGCCAGCAATATCGGTACTAGGCTGCCATAAGCCTTTGAATTAAATGCCAGTAAAAAACAGAAATTTACTATATTAAACAAAATACAGCTTGGCCACACCAGACTTCTCAAAATTCTAATGATTGAATAAATATTTTGTCTTATACCATTGGCATGACTTTGGTTATATCTCAGTAGAGATTTAGGGTGGTTGTTTCGTGAAAGCAGATGGACATTGGATTACATATGTGTGTGTATATTTATACATATGTAATATGTGTATACAGTATATGGAATTTTAGTTGTGGCATTATGAACCATACTAAGTAATGCATTTTAATAATTATTTCCTCATTTTATTTATTATGTAGACCCCTTTTATTCAAAGTGTTTTGCAAAACATCAGTAAAATGAGTTTGTTAGGAAACTATAAAGTTAAACCATGCAGAAAATTGAAAGCACATGCAACAAACTGGTTATATATTTGGATGAAAACTAACCATCTTTACCAAAAAAAAGAATACACAAATGGCTGCTAGACATTAGAGAATGGTGTACAGAGCCCAGCTTGAAAGTTTGCAGTGCTAGGTTCCATTACTGTTGGGGAGTATATGTGGATAGGGAATAACAAACTGCATCTCTGTTCTTTGAAGCCTGTATAGATGTAGCAAAAAATATAACCTGAGACCAAGGTTTTTTTTTTTTTTTTTGTGTGTGTGTGTGTGTATATATATATATATATATATATATATATGTGTGTATGTATATGCTGTATGTATATGCTACTGATTTAAGTCGGATACCTTGTGAAAATAAGGTCCTTAGCCACTTCTTGAATAAGTTTTTAAGTTTCATTTAACTTGAGATTACAATTGACCTTTTTTGTAATGATTTCTCAAATATACAAATACCAAAGCAGATAACAGAGCTTTCACTTGATTCATCTTCTTTACCTTTCAAATTGCTAATTCAGAATTGTTCTGATTTGAAACACAGGCTTTACTCATAATAAGTTCATCACTAATATTTAATGTTTTAGTTTTTCTTAAGTTTTATTACTTTGATTATTCTGCGCAGAATTTAATACATTACAAATGATTGTTTAAAGTCTACATTTGAATAATGCCTCTCTAACAGCATAGAGACAGGAAAAGAAGGAACAGTGACAGATCTGAAGATGGCTATCATTCTGATAGTGAGTATCAGGAGCAGGACTATCGGGAAGAACCAGGTGAAGAGAAAGAAAGTAAAACCATCACGCTGCGGGGCCTTCCTGTTCACATCACAGAAAGTGATGTAAGTGTTACGTGGAACTTTAATTGTTGTATATTTCTGAACAGTGTGTGTGCCTACAACTTATTTGAATGTTAAAAAGCAAAACAAATATGATGGAATATAACCCGGTAGCGGGTTTGTGTTCTGCAAAAAGCCAAATTTAATCTGTAAATGCTAGCAGCTGTATCCCAACACTGTTGAGATATATTGGGAAAAGGTAAAGTATACTAGTAACTGCCTAGTTAAATTACCTATTCACATGGCCTGGCTTTCATCTTGTTTGTTAGCTAGTATTTCTGAATGACACTGTATATAGCATGTAGCATTAAAATTAGAATGTGTTCTTACTGAAGGCATGGAATCTTGAACTTTCTTTGCAGTAAACCCTGTCGTGTATAACCTAGATGAGAGGACTGGCCTTGGTACCCATTTTGAGGGGATAAGAAATACATGTGTATAATGCAAAGTCTTGTTTACTTTCATATTTTACCATAGAATCAGGATAGGATCATTTCTGTAGGTTTGATTGTCATAATCATATTTTTATCACCAGATTCATGCTGCTTTGGATTTACTTGAGGGTCCCCAGCCAGCTGATGTCAGACTAATGAGAAAACGAACAGGTGAGAAGTGTTTGTTTGCTGTTGTATGTTTTCCTTCCCAGTGTTTCTTTTAAAGAAGTTATTTCCTACAGGTTCAATATATCCAATACAAACTTAAAATCTTGTTTGCCATAGCTAAGGAATTACAGTTTCAAGTTTTAACAGTTAGAAATACTTAAAAGTTTAGCTTAATAATGGTAAGTAGATTTTTCTGACCATTTAATGTGTCCTTTTTACTTTCAAAAACAGACTATTTCACTACTGCATGGTTTTCATTTTCAAAGTTTGTGCACGGGTGTGAAGTAAAAATAATGAAGATTTCTTGCTATGGCAAAGATTGAAGCCAATTTTCCACGGCAGTAACCCTCAGTTTCATATATTGGGTGTCTTAAGTTGTGAAGCAGCTTGTGACACAGAGAGAGCTTGAATTGTTTTCCAAGGAAACTGACTAACACAACTCCCGTCTATATCTGAATGCTGTCTCTAGGTATAAGCCGAGGTTTCGCCTTCGTGGAGTTTTATCACTTGCAAGATGCTACCAGATGGATGGAGACCAATCAGGTTGCTTCAATCGCCAAGTCTAGAATTTACCTTGGGGATCACAACCAAAAATACACAGTTCAGGAATTGAACTTTTTAGTTTGGTCAAAAAGTACTGTACAGTTCACAAGAGCAAGAGGGGTTCAGTTGTAGAAATTCAGTCTTGAAGCCTGTGTATGCAGTGGTATTTCTAAGAGTATAAAAGTACCAAAGATTACTATATGTTGCAGCTCTTGACAGATGAAGCTGTATGTTCTAGAAATAGTTGTAGCTTTTTACAAGTGCCAAAGTTTTTTTTTTTTTTTTTGTTTTTTTTAAATTTAAATTTCATTAATTTGTATTCTGATTTGGTTGCTATCTTTTAAATCTTTAAAAATAAGCTATTCATTTTTATATACCACAAGTATTAACAAGTATTTCTAATTAACACACAAACGTTTGAAGTTCGGCATGAGCATTGTTTTTTTTTTTTTTTTACATTGATACATTTTGAAGTGCTTTGCAAAAGCGTACACGGCTTGTTCCATTACTGCAGTCATGCTATATTTTAATGCTTTCATGGGTGTACTCTAGAAAGAATTTTAGAAAGTGTGGCCTACTTAATGGACTTATACTACTTGCGAGGGCGGTCCTTGCTTGTACCTGATAATTTCGTGGTGCATGTCAGTTGAATTGAGTATCTCCAGAAAATTAACAGCTAAGTTTAGACACTTGTAATTTTAAACTCTTGGCATAAGAAATGTTTTAATATAATTCAGTGTACTAATATGTTAGAGAAATAATAGACGTTTTAGGCTGTGGAGTTAGTTCTCTGTACCCATCACGTACTTCCCAATATTGAGGGATTGTTGGATTGCAAGTCTGTTTTGGTTATGTGTTTATACATTCCATGTATTCTGTTTAAGGCCAATTTCTTTGTGTTGGTTTTAGAAAAGTCTGACTTTATTGTAAATTAGCTTATTTATTTTTTATTGTAACCATCCTTGCATAGTATTGTGTATACATGCATAATGAGTAGTTTATGTGAATTGAAGAACAGGGAGATTGGGTGGTGCCCAATGAATATTTTTGAGCAGACAAGTTTTTAAATGTTGTTACTTTTTTTATATTTCATGTTTTCATTAATAAGATCTATTTGCCTTTATTTTGTTGGTTTGAAAATATTTTATGCGCATAAGTCAACTTTCAATACATTTGTGTGTTAATTTGAAATGAGTTAAATTCTTAATTTGCTATGAAAATTAATATAAAACAGCCAAGTGTCCCTCTTGCTCTGTCTTAAAACAATGCAAGCATTAATGTTAATTTGTATAGCCCTCATAAAAGCATTCTTGTATGATCCTGATAATGATAATGATGATGATTATAGAAAACTGCCCAGTGCTTTTTAGGCAGGGATACGTTTTGAATCCAGTTACAAGGCTGCTTCTAAAGTAAACTCTTGTTGTTTCACTGCATTCAGTCTCCTTTGAGACTTGTGTTTCCATGGCTCCACTGTTCCCTTGGTTTCCATTTCACATGCGCTCTGCCTCTGAGTCTTGGTCCATTTTACTGATGTCCATTTATGAAATTTAAGAATGGACCAAGTCCAGGTCAGTAGCATTCGGGTCCCCAACACTTAAAAATCTCACCACTGTTGACACAAATTGCTCTTTCTTTGACAAAACACACAAGAGTTGACATTGTTCACCAAAACTTTGAGAGCTTCGATTTTTCCTTGGGAGATTAAAAAAATTTTTTTAAATAAATTGTTTCCCTTTTCATACTACCAAGAATGTGTAAATTAATTAAAGTTGTTTGGTTTTGCAGAATAAGTTGGTGATTCAAGGCAAGACAGTGGGAATTCACTACAGCAATCCACGGCACAAATTTGAAGACTGGCTTTGCAACAATGTAAGTAAACTGACTGTTTGCAAACTCTCAGAAGGAAGTTCTACTGAATTCTATTAACTTTTTATATCTAAAATTATTGATCTTTATTTGCAAAAAAACAACCAATGATAATTTTTTTTGTATACTATTTCAAGTAAAAACTTATTGTAATTTGAATCCATTAGATGAAACACAAGATAATTTAAAAATTATGAGTGATACTGCCAGGATAGTGTCTGGTCTTCAGCAACCCTGATTTAAATTGTTTTAAAAATATTGGTTTCTACATTGAGACAACCCGTTAGGTTTGTACATTTAAGACAAACAATGTTTGTGTCACCAGCATCTCTTGGCAGATATGGATGAAATAACAAGGACAGATGCTGAACTAAAGGTCCAAAACCAATCCTGCATTTTATGCAAAATAAAAAAAAAATGGAGGAATCCTAAAGTGTTGTGTGTTTTAGTTTGTGTTTGTAGTATGCATGCAGTCAATTTGGACAAGTCACCATTATGTCTTTGTGTTATGCTGTTGGCTGTCCTGGAGATATATATATCTCCATGTATGTAAGGTTGCCAATACAAACAAAACAGTCAGAAAATTTGTGGGTAATGGCTCACAGATAGAATTTTAAGAAAAAAATAATCAGTTCAGGTTAAAGGATATATTGCCTCAAAATCCAATAAATATAAATACAGTACATCTACACTTCAATATGTCTATTTTGTACCATTGTAAAACTGAAAATTTTTGTAGCATGTTTTATAGGTCATTTTGGTTCTTTTCAAAGCAGCTCCTTAAAACCTGCTTATGTTAGTTTAAAAACTATCAGCATGTCATGGATTGGATTTTTTTTTTTTTTTTTCCAACGAGAATACTTTTTGATTAAATTTTATTCAATATTGTAAAAATATACAGATTACTGTTTGTTAATGTATATTGCTTGATTACATTACTGAGGGAAATGTTCTTAATGCACTTTGATAACTAATTTTCTGAATTCATTACAGTGTGGCCTATACAATTTCAGAAGGCGGCTTAAGTGCTTCCGGTGCGGTGCTGCTAAAGTAGGTAAGAAAGACCCAAGTGCTTACCTGGCTTAGTTCACGAAAAGGTATTGTATTTATCCTTTAATCTGAAACTTGGAGTTCTGGAATACACGGAGTTTTACAGGACATGCAAGTTCAAATAAAGCTAATATGGTTCAAGTGAATAACCATTTTTAGTAGCTTGTAAATGATCAAATATCTTGTTGCTATGGTGAAGATGTATTCATGGATTTTATTAGAAGATTTTAACGAATGGTATTTAAAGCTAGTACTAATTACAGGTGGCAAAAGCATAAATTTTAGCTTTTGCAGTGCTATAATTTCATACCATTGTAAATTTACTTTCTTTATAGCATGTTTTGATTAAGTAGACTGCCCTTAAAGCAAATGGAAGAGTAAAAACAATTGTATTTTTACTAGATTGTGAATCAAACAATCCCAGTGGATTACCAGAAGCTCAACAAAGCAATGATTATTATGGTGACAGTAAGTATCAAAGTGTAATGGAACTGCTCCATATTTCCAAATTTTTCAGAACAAAGTCTATTGAACAATTTTGTACAAATAGTCTTTCCATTTAAGTATAATTTCCCTTTAAAAATGAATTAAGTTGCTGCCTTCATTCCAGTAATATTTTCTTCTTGCTTTGGCAGCTATCATCTTGAGAAATATTGCCCCTCTTACAACAGTGGAGGCCATCATAGCTGCTCTGGCACCATATGCTAACTTGTCAGTGAGCAACATTAGACTCATCAAAGATAAACAAACTGGACATAATAGAGGTTTCGCTTTCATTCAGCTATCATCACCTTTGGTAAGGAAGTTCACTGGAAAAAGTACAATTCAGTTTGACTAAATCTGGTATTCATATTAATAAGGTATTTTTCTTTAAAGGAAGCTTCACAGCTTCTTTTGACTCTTCAAGGCCTACAGCCTCCCTTGAAGCTTGATGGTAAGACCATTGGGGTGGACTACGCAAAAAGTGCAAGAAAGTAAGTGAACCAAGCAAAGTTATTTTCCTTCTACCTCCCATTCCACCCATAATGTTGTAATAATTCTACTTTATTTAACAAAATCCATCAGGGACTTGCTGCTTCCAGATGGCAATCGAATCAGTGCATTTTCAGTGGCTAGCACTGCAATTGCTGCTGCACAGTGGTCATCAAGTCAGGTAGGTTATAAAAATATTTTTTTTTTATTTACGTTGTATGGTGTCTCGAAGTCTTCTATATCATCAATTGTTTATGCATAAAACCTATTTATAATTCTTAATTTCTGTCATTGAGAGGAACCCTATGGGTTTTCTGTCCAGAAGACTCTTAAATTTACATAATGGAAAATTAGTGCTCTAACTGGAAAGTAAATGAATGTCTCTGGTAGTAGAGGTTGTTCAAGTTTTGGTTTTGGGCAACATCCCCAGAAATAAGGAGTCTGCTTGGCACATAGTGAAAGCACATACAGGAAGCTAGAAATCTGGTACTTCATTATAAATGTAGAAGATAACCTTTCCCAGTGGATCCCGGGTTTGTGTGTGTCCTGAATTTTAGGTGGTAATTTATTGTACAAGTTTGTCTATCCAGACTTGCCAGAGGTAAGCACATGAAGGTTACGTGGCAAAACAGGCATTTGAAAATCTAGAAAGTCCTTGCTAGAAGGTTGACCCATTTCCATTAACAATACCTTATCGGCTGACATTATATGGGCCCTGATTGTTTAAAGCATATTTGTTGGGTTGCACAAAGGTTTTATGCATAATTGATTTGAATTTTGATCTGTTATTAATCTAGAAACTGATAAGACACCATTTTTATACTGCAGCTACCATAATAAGTGATGGCATAATTAATTTGTGTAAATTCTCTCTAGCCTCTACAAGGAGCTGAAGGATCAGCGGAATATGGTTATATGCAAGAAAATTATCCCTCATTCTCTCAGGTAAGATGATTTACTTGAAAAGCTTTTGCAAATTACATAGCCAAAGTCCTTTCTTCATCCTCTTGCTCTGTGGGGTGGTGTGTTTTTATGGTTTTAAGAAATTAAAGGTAGGAGGAAAAAATACAATTTGGGAGCCTTTTTAATGAAATCTACAACTTGATTAGTTTTATTTTACTCTGAAAACATATCACCCATTTGCTTAAAAATGAATGGGTCAACCAGAATTCCTAAAAATGATGTAGAACCCTTGCCTGTTTTGCCATTTATTGCTCTAGAAGTAGTAATGTATAAAATATATAGAAAAAATCTTCTAGTTGATATTAGTAAAATGATAAAATTTAATTTTAAATATTAACAATTGCAACCCAATTTTATGTATTTTGGCAGCAATACAAGTGGCCGTCAAGGGTTGGCTTTGGTACATTTTAACACTACACGGTGTCCCTGACACTACTGTTCTGAAATTGCACAGTAATTTATCAATCGAGTTGACTATATCTCATTTTGGTTGTGTTCTTGTCCAAATGCAGTATGGCCAGGATTACCAATCATACTACCAGCAGCAAAATGGAGACACTTCAGCAGTACCAGCTGGAGGTAGGTGAAATTTTCAAATTGATTGGTCTGGACAAGTGCATGTTTTATGCATATTTTTAGTGATTCTCAATAAATTAAAGGCTTTTTAGTAAGAAAATTGGATTTAATCTTTTTTGGCATTTAAATCGCAATCTGTTGTATACTGACAAGTTAAGGTAGTAATTATTATGCTTTGTATAATTTGAGGCTCAGTGTTAGTTCTGTGTTTTTTTTTCCGATCAGATGCTGCCACTGAGAAACCTGCTCCTGTCACTACAGCAGTTGTTGTTTGTCAGGGTGCACAGCTTTATTCTCGGCATCAACAGACCCAGCAAGCTTCCCAGGTGCTATTGTATTTTAATGTATTAAATGTTAAATGAGTGCTGAGATTACTCTGAAGTGCATAGAACTTTTAAATTACTAGAATGATTCAAACAAGTATTTATGTCTGCTTAGAGATTTCCATGAAAGCAGAGGTAGTGTTTTTTTATTTATTTAGTGTATTTGGAAACTGGGCACAAATTTAATTTTAGCTGTAACAAATTACTCGATCGCTGCACTTCCAAGTTTCTTTCCAAGATTACAAATGCTCATTTGATGATCTTGAATTCCTTAATTAAGACTGACTTATTCTGTATGTTAAAATTTAGGGTGGTGCTGATGCTGCTGAACAAGAAGAGTCTCCCTCACAGTTACCAACTCCAGCTGCTAGCACCGAAACCAAATTTGGTATGAATTGGTGAATATAGGTTTAGAGCTGTTGCTTTTATGTACTTGAAAAATGTAGTGTGACTAAGTATATGTTTCTATTTTGCTGAAATTTTGTGTAGTGTTCTTTTAATGGACATTTGGTAGCTGATGATGGCGTATTCATGACATTCAAGACAAAACATAAGTGACTGGAGTTTAGCTAGTGTTTTTCTTCAAATGTATCTTTAGAACCTGTGATTTCATAGTTCCATGATTTTTCATGTTGACTGCGCAAAGGTTTCTTTTAAAGATACGGGCAATAGTAAAAAAAAAAAAAAATCTAAATTTTAAAACTAACTTAAGTCCTTTCATGAGTTAAGACATGTTTAATGTGCAGTATTTTTCTAACTCCTTCCCAGCTGTTCCCGATACATCTACTTACCATTATGATGAGTCTTCAGGATATTATTATGACCCACAAACAGGACTGTATTATGATCCTAATACTCAGGTAGAAAGATGTGTTACGTATAAGAATTTGAAATTCAGCATTACGAGAATACTTTAAATCACATTTGTCAATTGTTCAATTTTTTTTTTTCAGTACTATTACAACTCACAAACACAGCAGTATCTTTATTGGGATAGTGAAAAGCAGACTTACATTCCTGCTTCAGAAAATTCTAGCTCATCAAGCAGTCAAATGTCTAGTTCAAGCCCTACTTCTGGTTTACCACCTAACAAAGAGCCCAAGGAGAAGAAGGAAAAGCCAAAGAGTAAGACAGCACAGCAGGTATCTTTTTTTTCGTTAATTATTCGGGTCTCTGCTTCTATGGGTAATTCTGATTTAGAAGTTATTTGAATTACACTTAATGTTTGTTTATGTATGCTTGGTAAATACTATTTATTAAAAAGTGATTTGACATGCTGGGCTGATGTGTTAGTGGTATTAGTTGGGTAAAGGTTAACTAAATTTCTTTCTCTGTAACTGATGTCTAGTGATGGGCAAGAGGATAAAATGCAAATTATACAGTAGATCTCTGTGGGGCACTCTACTGACTTTGATCGCAACATCTTTTGCACTATATCCTTTACCATATTGCATTCCAAGATTCCAAACATTTGGATCTTTTTTTTTTTTCCCCTCCCTCCTCAGTGTGGTGCTGAGGTGTCACCCATTGCACAGCTGCACTCGGAACTCAATCTGGGTGGTTCGTCGCGTGGTGGGTGCACAACACACTGTAATCAGCGCATGCCCCCAACCTTCCTCTTCCCAGATTTCTACTAGTTCATATGTATGCTGTGTAATAATACATGTACACAAGTGATGATGTACTGTCAAACCACAAGTAATCTTTGTCGGATCCCTATTTGAGTTAACGTTCTGCAAAAGGACTTTTTATATAGAACTCATTTCGATTTCTGTGGCCTATCCTTACAGTATTTAAAAATCACTACAGGAGCATATGTTGAGTAGCCATTATCATTTTTGCCAAGAAGTAGCATGATGATAGTTCATAGAATATGAACAGAGTTTTTAAAAAAAAAAAAAAAAAAAAAAAAATGGCAGAACATTGTGCATCAACTGGCATGTTTTGTGAATTTCTTTAAATTGCTCACAGAGCCAAATCTGTCAGTGACAATGTTCCAAGCAGTGCAGTTGTACATTTTGTTTGTAGATTATGCAAAGCTCACCAGTCTACTACTGGTCATTTACATTGTATTTACAAAGTTTTTAATCTGCTTGTTTACATCTGTGTACATGAAATTACAAAAAGATACATTTTACTGTAGAAAATCTTTACGTGGAACAGTTTATACACAAACAGTAATATTTTGGACAGTACCTGGAAAGCGATTTGGGGAGTAATTGGTATTATTGCAGTGCCTAAAGTACTGCACTGTCCTGTCTTTCTGAAACCCCCTTTCCCTTCAGTTTTTTTTTTTTTTTTTTTAAATTGGTGAAATATAGCTAGTTGTAAAGTGTTTCAGAACAGTTGTAGTCTTAATGACTTTACTGTACTTAGCTTTACTTCAGTAGTGTAAAATGTTATTTTAAGAATGATCAAACTTGATGTCAACTATGCAAAATTTTGCATCTATGTTTCCATTTTTTGTAAGGTGTGCATAAGGTCTGATTGTAGCATTTAACATTGTTTTGGCAGCTGACTAAGTAATGAATATTTTCTCCTTAGATTGCAAAAGATATGGAAAGGTGGGCAAAAAGTCTAAACAAGCAGAAAGAGAATTTCAAGAATAGTTTTCAACCAGTAATGAAAGATGAAGAGAGAAAGGAGTCTGCTGCTGCAGATGCTGGATTTGCACTTTTTGAGAAAAAGGTTGGTTGTGTTGCGCACTAGTTAAGTCAAAATATGTTTAGTAAGCAAGATACTTTGTGAGGCATTTTTTTTTTTTATAATTACTGTTTTCTTAGTTTTAAGTTCTGAATTGATAAGCTAGTAATTGGTCATTTGGCTGATTTTTGTTAATGTGAAACTACTACACAATCAGTACCGACATATCACCAACTTGCAAAGTGAAAACCGGCTAGGAAAGTGTAGTTTTTTCCAGCAGTACTGTAGCAGCATAAAGTGCAGTTACATTATTTTTATCCTGTTTTTGTGTTAATTTGCAATGTTAATTATTGCATGTTAATATTAATCATGCATTCATAATAGACCCTCGATAAAATATTCATTTCTTAATACAAGCAAAATGTAATTAAAATTGGAGCCTTATTGCTTCCAGTATTGAATTTTACAACAAAACCTAAGAAGACTTGATCTAATTACTCACTTTGAATGTACCCTTAAATTAGCAAGTAAATCGTATTGACCAATTCAGGAGAAAATTGGTAATGGAATTTGACTCTAAATATCTTGGCTGATATTTTTTAAATGGTCGCTTAAAGTGCCAGTTGCAGTGTAGATCCTACCCTTTAAGTACTCTGAACATGATTAACAAATGTGGTAGGTCCCCTGGATATGGCGTCCCTGCCCCAGGGAGGGAAAAAAACCACATTCAAATGGCAGTATCTTCCAGACTTCATAATGACACCAGGCTACCCCTGCGATGTTATGTATATGTGCGGTCAGACCATCAGTCCGTACATTTTTTAAACTGTACATTTCGCTTACATTGTGTGATTGCAATTAACATTGCTTTGGTTTGATGAACCTTTAGATTCATCACTAACTCATATCGATGGGTTGTGACTTCAAGTGAAAATGTGGTGTCATTTCGTACGATATGTAAGCTAGTTTTATCTCTTACATAATGGATTATGGATTTTTCTTCTGTGTTCTACAATGTGAAGCAACTAAAGAAAATTGCAAAAACATAACTGCAAGAGAAGTGAAAGTTCAGTTTTTAATCTTGTGACAAGGCAGTGTGTTTCTGGTGAAGTGTGATGTGTCTGTCTCCTATTGTGGAAGCAGTGCTAAATTCTAATTTTTGAATATTCTGTTGTGAGTTGTTGAAGATGATGAGTTAATCTTTGCATTAATTGGAAAATTCAGTTTACCTTTATTATAGGTAGCATGTTGAAAATGGAAGATATCTGCTAACTGTATTTTCCTCTATAGCAAGGAATCCAGGAGAAGCAGCAATATCTGTCTGAGATTATAAATAACGGGGATGATGAAAATCTATTAAAGGTAGGTGTAATTTACATGTTTAAAAAAAAAAAAAAAAAAAATCTTAGTCAGTGTTCAACTTTGCCACATTTTCTTTTAAAAACCTTCCTGAATGTGTATGTTGACAGTTATTCCTTATGACTAATCTTTTATCGTACACTTATAAAGTATTTAAACTTCACTTGCATTGCAGACAATTCTTTTCTCAGTATAAACTCATAGAAAATGAGTCTTTAATGTAATTTTGATGAAAAAGATGAAAATCTTAACTGTCTTTAAGAATTAAAACCGGTTTCTTGCATTTCTAGTGTGGTCTAGTGGCTGCCTATAGTGGAGACAGTGACACAGAAGAGCCTGAGCAAGAAAAATACGAGGAAGGCATAGATAGGTTGACAGACTGGAAAAAGATGGCATGTCTGCTTTGTCGGAGACAATTTCCAAACAAAGATGCTTTAGTCAGGCATCAGCAACTCTCAGAACTACACAAGGTACCAGGAAACTTAATTCTTGTGTTTCATATGGGTGGTTTGGGTCTTGGGTTCTAATTTTATTGTTTTTGTAAGGTTTTATTGACTTTAAATGAACAAATGTCATTATCAGGACTTGAAGCTTAAAGCAGAACTGCAGTTTCTAGAGTGTTCCCAATTTAAAATTTCAATTTGGGTTTCCACTTATTTATGTAACTAAATGTACTTCCTTTGGATGGAAGTCTTCTGTGTTAAAAGTTAAGAGATGGGGTTGTTTTGGGGGTTAACCTCATGTCAGGTGTTTGTGGTTGTTACTAGGTCCTGTATCCGGGTTAGAAGAGCTAGAGCATTTCTATATCAACTCCTTTTAAACCCAATGGAGATAATAACTTAACTCTTGAACAATTTTTACTGTTTTTGTAATAGCAAAACATGGAGGTTTATAAAAGGACAAAATTGACAGATGCAGAGATAGAAGAATTAGAAATGAAAGAAACAGAGGTAAGCAGGAGCATTTTTGATGAAATGCATTTGCTTTTTTCCCCCGTGCTCCCTCCCCATCTCCATTCATCGTGGGTCTGAAACTTAGTAAATTTTGCTGAAAGATGTCTAAATTCCTTTGTCATTTAGATTAAATATAGAGATAGAGCAGCTGAAAGAAGAGAGAAGTATGGTATTCCAGCACCACCTGAGCCCAAGAAAAGAAAACATGAAGCCCCTTCTGTGTAAGTTATAAATTGACTTTGTATGTGTGGGATGAATGGATAGAAGTCAACCATTTTCTTTTTGTGGTCTGAATGCAGATTAATATATGCAGATTTTAATGCTTTTCACATATCCAATGTGTGCATGAAAATGAACATTTTGTGAAAAAACTCTAGGGTTATTTGTTGTAGATTATTGTGAAGGATGACTGCAGAGGTTTTATTGGCAAACAGGCGTAACTTTGAAATGTGAATCTCTGAAAGCTTTTTTTTTACCTCCTGCATGGGCATTTTTTAACCTGCTAGATTTTCACTACAAAAACGATTTTCTAATTTGTTTTAATATTAAATCCTTTATCAGATTTAATGTGCTTTTTTTTCCTTTCTAGAAATTATGAGCAGCCTACTAAGGATGGATTAAATAGTGATAACATTGGCAGCAAAATGTTACAAGCTATGGGTTGGAAGGAGGGAAAAGGACTTGGAAGAAATCAACAGGGCATTACAGCTCCTATTGAGGTTAGTACCAATGTTTAAAATTGCTTAATTCTTGGGTTCATATCCTAGTTTTTTGTAGCCCTAGATTATAATAGCAAAACATGCTTGTCTGTTTGACTCTCTTCACATGATACTCCCCCTCAATCTTTTCAATGAATTTAATGCAACAAGTCACCTTTCTTAGCCTTTTTCATATAGCCAGGATGACTGGATAGAGAATTGGGCATTTTTTTAGATTTATTTTTGCATAAGGCAATATACACTGAGTGAGGAGAATAAGAAGATATACAAGGCCTCCATTTAATTAATACTGTTAACCCATTTGCTTGTGCAGAAGAAAAATTAGATGCATGAAGCAGATAAATTCATTGTATTTTCAGCCTGTAACTTGGATTCAGATTTAAGCAAGTGACGAGTATATTGTAAAGCTCACTGTGTTTTCTCTTGTGTCTCTCTCTCTCTCTCTGATCAGGCACAGTTAAGAATGAAAGGTGCTGGCCTTGGGACAAAAGGGAGCTCTTATGGTGTATCTGCAGCAGATTCATATAAAGATGCAGTTCGTAAAGCAATGTTTGCCCGATTCACAGAGATGGACTGAGTTTTTGGATTCTGTGCAAAAGTGGCTTTGGTTACTCTAGAATCATGGTTGTGCTGACCATAAAATGAAGAGCTGTCGCGTAATTCTCGAAGATATCTGTAGATCTTCAAGGTTGTTGACTGGGCCGATATGGTGGTGCTTCCTTTTCATCATGGTAAACCTTGGTTTTGGCTATTGCAGGGAATGGCAGATACTGTTTCATGTATCTGAAAGACTAAAACGTATTCCAAGGATGAAATGATGTGAGCATAAAATTCAGAGACATTTCATATGAATTCCCCCCAGCTGTGCTCATTTGTTTCCGAGCTGGTTTGTTTATTTGTATATTCAGTCTTCTCTTGAGATGGTACTCTTTGCATACAATTGCTACACAGTTAGCCTAAGCAAGAACTCTGTCTTAAGGTCCTGAGTGTCAGAGTGTTGCCCTCTGTCTTCCATGAAATTCTTTGCAGTCGTCTTCTCCGGTTTCAGTGAAAACAGGCTGTGCTGAACAAGATTTCTACGATTAACTTTTCATGCAAATGTCTATGTACATGGTATAGAGTCCTGTGTGCCTTTTACTAGACTCTGCTTCTGCATATTACATTCATTGTTTTAAGTGGACAATTTGGATGCTGTATGTTAATATAAATTTGTATATATTGTAAAGTTTATAAATATTTTTGTTAAGTGTTTGTAATTCAGTTTGTACAAGTAAATGTTTTTTTTCAAATATACTGTCCTTTTTTCCTCATTTTGTGTAAAACTTTGTATTATAGCTTTTTGTTTTGTACAGAGCAGGTTGTTCACCTCTGAATTGTTTTACACAAGTAAAAAAAAATGTAATTACAAACTGAGGTGTGATGAATTTTGTATCCTTTAATTGACTTTTGGATCACTATGCCAAAGGAAGGAATAGATTTTTTTGTTAGAAGAGTTTAATGGTTTACTTCCAAACTGCTACTAAACTGCATAAAAAAGGTAACTCATTTTTGTTTTATGAATCGGTGGCTGAGGAAAGCTCATTCCTGTTTTCTCACTGTGTGAGCACTTTTCCATTCTGTTTAATGATTTTTCTTTTCTGCCAGTGTAGCACGTGATTTCATTAAATTTCATCTGAAGTGTATAAATGTGAGATGAAGATGGTGTTCATTTTAAATTATTATAAAGTTATACAGGCACCTTTTTTTTGTCTTGGAACTATTCCAAAGGGTTTAATTTGGAAAATAGTTGGGGTGGGGGGAGTTGGATTACCAGTGCTGTGTGTAATTTCAGTGTTAACTGAAGAGGTTTAATCTATACGTTCATTAGTTGTACAGTTTAAGCCAAATTTGATTTACCAGTGATGTTAAATTCCTGTTTCCTTTAAAGTGGCCATCAAATGAGAGTATCGTATTCTACCTCAGTTAGTCTATTAATGGGCCTGCACAAGGCTGGTTATCCATGGTTTGCCAAGTTGTCTGTGATTTTGGACTCTTTGGAAGTGTTTATGGCTTCCAAGACAACAGTACGCATCAAACATAAAAGTATTACTTTTTATCAAATAGTGTGTGAATCTTTCTTGGCAGATGTTCCACCTATATATAAGCAAGAAACCACTAAAGAAATATAGCATGACCTTGCAGCCAGAGTAATACTCTAGGACTGAAAATAAAGTGAGGTCTGTTGAGCTGTGAGGAGTGCTCTTATCCAACCCTTCTCAAATTAGCTAGTATGTATTACAACACTAATTTGGTATCTTTAGGCCATTACATTGCCTATATATAATACAGTAGAGTCTCGCTTATCCAACATTCTGTATTATCTGACGTCCCACTGCAAAAAAAAAAAAAACGCATCAGTCAGCAACAAAAACTGCAAGTTGTGAGTGTGGTCAATTTTTTGTTGCTAAGTTCATTTTTTCAGTTAAATTTTTTTATGAGGGTGGCCCTCTCTGGCGTGCGTGTCACTCTGTCTCTCGCGCTCTCTAACGCTACACAGGGAATGCACAGGGAGAGACTGAACACGTGCGGAAATCATCTGCGCGCACAAACCGAAAGGGAAACTGGCTTGTTCCTATACCGAGTGTGTGGTCATGCATAGAGGCAAAAGTTTGGCGAACTTTTTGGTCATAACCCGATTTGTACGTGTTCAGAGATGTTCGTGAACTGAGGTTCCACTGTATTAGGCTCGTAATGTATAAAATAACAGTTTGACATTTAATAGGCTTTTTCTTAACACCTCCCATTATCCGACGTTCTGCCAGCCCGTTTGTCGGATAAGCGAGACTCTACTGTATATTTAAAAAAAAATATACCCTGTCAAACTGTTGATGGAATAAAATCAGTAAGGCTAAAAGACCACATGCCCTCTCTGGAAATTCCACAGTTCATGAATGTGTTACATAAACGGGACCAGCTTGTGGAGCTCTTCATCTTTCCAGCATCGTTGGTAACTGCAGCATACTTAAATGAGGCGGTATGGAGTTAAAAGACAGAAGTAGTGCAACAATTTTTACCCAACGTATGAAGAAATGTTAGTGATCCTAGTGATTTTCAAAGATCAAGAATAAGCCAAATTAGTTTTTATTTTTTATCCTTTGTTCAATTTCTGAAAGTGGTTCAAAGATTACAATTGGGGATTGTGAGGGGACTCAAATATGAGAAGGTGATACTGTTCAGATTGTTAAACTGTAAAATTAAAAACTTTTTAAAATCCAGTCTTTAAAGGACACAGGCAGCCGGGGCAATTATGCCAAGAGTGGTGAGATATCTCCACTTTTCTTTTCCAACCCCGTTAAAATTCTTGTTGCTGCCAGGTTGTATTTTAGCAGCCTGAGAAACTAGATGGGGGTGAATGGTGAGTAAAGTACAGAGAGATAAGATAGTCTTGATGAAAACTACTCCATTCATTTTTCAACAGGACACAAAGCAGAAATGATACAGGAGTGTACTCTGGGAATGTCCTTGAGTTGCCCAGATATAAACATCTCTGGAAAGACCTGAATATAGCAATTGCACTGAATGTCTGCCACTTGATGTAGTCCAAAGCTTGAGAGGATCGGCACAGAAGAAGGGCAGAAACTCCTCAAATCCAGGTGTGTGAGGTGTGTTACGTCAGCCCCAAGAAAACTCCAGTCTGGAACTGATGCTGTGAAATGGTCTAAATACTTCCTGGATTCACTGTAATGTCCATTTACTTGCATTTCATTGCACTGTGATGTTTAAACACAAGCTGGAGTGACATTCAAAAGTACAAAGAAACATTAAATCTTCTAGAGCTTAAAGGGATAAGTTCTTTTTCAAGTCCAAGTCATTTCTTCACAAACATGGTATGTATGCATTTGCATATGTATGCATATAATACATAAAAATTATATGCAAAAATTTTAAATATGTAATCAGTCCTAGTATTTTATAGTGATTGAGATTTCACCATTTTAAAAGACGTTGGAAAGACAGCACATTATTGCTTATCTTCCTACACCACCTTTCACCCATTGGGGCTGATTTTCCTCTTGGCAGGCTAAATGACAATAAAATATTTGTGCCATATGCTTGGTGACATGTTGGTTTACTTCCATATTGATGTAAGAACTTCTCCCTGGAAGGCTATGTTTAGTTGGATGAAAGTGCATTGGAGACACTGAAGGCATGTTTTACCAAAACCTTTGCTGGCTAAAAGAGGATGTATTGTGTAGGTTTTTAAGCTTTTTTTTTTTGCAGGGCCATGCTGTCCTCCAAAGGTTGCGGTATTAAACTCCAGGACTGAGCGTATTTTTTAAAATACTGTATGTAGAAAATGCTTAACTTGCGAACACAATTTTGCATGACAAATGCACTAATAACATGTTTGTGAAGAAATAAATTGGATTTGAAAAATGCCAAACTTTTAATACTGGGGCATGAAACCAATTTGGGCAAAACTTAAGTATCACTAAATCATCATAGATGCCACTGGAATTTGGCGTGTATTAAATAAATTTAATGAAGAAGCCAACTGAGGACAGCAAAGTGTACAGCACTTTTCCAGTATTCTGCTCACCACACATGAGCTATTATGCGGTGATGGGGTGAGAGAGAGAACCAATTGGAGCCAGGGGATGATTAGGGAACTGTAATGGACAGTTTAGCCAGGACATCAGGATGTAACCTACACTCTTTGAAAGATGTCATGGGATCCTTAGTGGCCACAGGGTGTCAGGATCTTGGCTTAACATCTCAATTGTCCGGGCCCAAACAGGCTTAGCTTCAGGTGAATGACCCTCTTCTGAAGCAAATGTGCTATGGCTGCTGACATACAGTATGTTTGAGACAACCTTTAGTACTGGTGAAAAAAACTGGACGGAGGGAATTTTCAAGAGCACCATTCATCTCTTTATACTTTTTGTATATTTACTTTGGGAATATATGACCAGCTTGAACAAGAATGTTATGAACTTAATAAGTTTATTGTAAAAATTTTCAAAATGGCCTAAACTTTTTTTATAATCTAATGATCATCTCAAAATTGAGCTTAGTTATATATTCTTGATTTTTTCTGATCATTTAGCTGGGACAGGACCCCCGGAATGGCAATCTGCATGTAGAAATTCCTTGCATTTCAGATACACATTACTACCCAAACTTGTTCATTTGACCATTCACTGAAAACTGTGCAGTGTTGGGTTTGTGTTCATAACATACTGGATGTTGCAAATCCATATCCTTTATATCCAGAACTGGAGCATAATTTCACTTAAAGGGAACATTTGGTAGCTATGGATAAAAATAAAACAGTGCAGGTGAGATGTATTTAGTTTTTTTGATGTAAAAAGCTGCATAACTCAACCGTGTTCTTAGGCAGCCCCTGTGGATGCCATCTTAATGAATTTTGTAATCAGATGAACATTCTAGTATTTCATTTACTGTATTTAATTTAATAAGCTGGCCCGGTTTGTGTTAATTTTTTAAAATATAACACAGGAAGGGGATGTGTATGTTCTGCACAGAAGAGATTTTTTTATCTACTCTATATATATATAAAATCCTAAGACTAAAAGTGCAACGATTTCATGTGACGTTTTTACGTCACGTTTTTTGTCACGCCTTAAATCGGGCTTATTTTAAAACCTACATATATATGTTTGGTATCATTCTTTTTAGAATTTATTGAACTTTAAAGTGATGTTAGATTTTCAGACTCTTATTCCATTTTTAAATTATAAACTAAAAAATATCAAGAACTCACGTCCCACGAGACGAGACTTTGTGCCAAGAGATTTAACCATGCCCGGGGCCGGAAATAAAAGACAAAGAGTAGGACAGCTGCTGTACAGGCTTTTAAATGTTTGAAGAGCTGCGCGAGATGCAGATCACGTGGCATGGCAGCAGCAGCAAGCCAGCAGCTGATTGAGCAAAGTGGAGGTAAAAAAAAAAACTATTTGTTTCCCATTGTATCACTGTTTAAGAGGGGGATTGGGAGGAGCGACCGCGTCTCCTTGGGGTGCATTCAGCCCCCCTGTTCACAACGCGAGCGGCAGAATGGTCACAACTGGGGGCTGGGCACCAGGGGGGCTTGCCCCCCTAGTCCTGATATTTATTTATTTTATCCATATATCCATTTTCAAAACTGGCTTATCTTGATGAGCGTCACAGGGCAGAATATTGCAAAATATACTTGTAATCTTGGAAGAGCAACGTGGCACAGTGAGCAGCACCGCCACCTTAAGTATGCAGTATGCTATGACATTTAACTGTCATTGACTACTACTACATCAACTGGAATGGCCAGGGACGAATCCACCTCTGACCATCATAAATAAAGACAAAGTAAGAAGACAGCTGAGGAGGCTACGCACAAGAAAAGCTGCAACACCGAATGAAGTCGGTCCTCAGGTTCTTGAGGCCCGTGCTGACCAACTATGTAGTGTCCTCTGACACTTGTTAAATCTGTCACTTTGCCTGCAAAACATGCCACTGCTGTGGGAAAAAAAATGCATTGTTCCTGATCCAAAGAAGGCAAGCACCACTTCACCTAACGACTACAGACCAGTGGTGCTTAGTCCCACATCATAAAGACCTATGAAAGGCTGGTCCTGGACTACATGAGTCCTCTTGTGGTAGACCACCTGGATCCAATGCAGTTTGCCTATCAGATGAAGCCTGGAGTGGAAAATGTAATTACCTGTCTGCTCTGGAAAGACTGGACAAAGTTGGCAGCACTCATAAGGATTATATATTTTTTTTATTTCTCCAGTGCCTTCAATACCATCCAGCCATCCCTGTTAAGGTGTCAGCTCAGAGATATGTGAGTGGAAGAGCATATGGGGTCCTGGATAATGGACTATCTGTCAGGCAGACCACAGTTTCTGAGACTCAAGGACTGTGTGAGCAACACTAGAGCACCACAAGAAACAGTTCTGTCTCTTTTTCAGTATAACAGCAGGTTATGTCACTTGCAGAATTTCTCAGATGATTCTCTACTAATGGAGTGTATTGACAATGGGGATAAAACAGTGTAGAGACGTCAAGTTGGGGAACATTTGAGAATTGTCTGCAACTCAACATCAGCAAAACCAAGAGACTGCTTATTAATTTTCATTGCACCAAAGAGCCTTAGTGACCAGTCACTACTCAGGGTGTGGGTATGGAAGGAGATGCACTGGTACAAATACTCAGGGGTCCACATCAATGGCAAACTGGACTGATCTCATAACACAAAGGAACTATATAAGAATAGGAAGAGCAGCCTCTTTTTTTAAAATGGGTTTAATGATGTCCTTTACATGTTCAATAACTCTGTGATGGGAAATGCAGAGGCCCACCGAATCAACAATATGATTAAAAAGCAGGCTCAGTAATGGGACCTACTATTGACTAGCTAGTGGCAGTAACAGGAGAGAATGAAGACAAAACTGATGGCCATTATGAACAACACTGCACATCCTGTCTCTGACACACCAGCATTGAATGTTTTCAGTCAATGAATTATTAAACAGAAATGCTATGGGGGCTCCTTTATACCAACAGCAATATCCATTCATAATGCCTCACTGGGACTGGGACTTCTTATCTTTAGCCAAGTCAGAAGATTTCTTTCTTTTTAGTTTTCCTTCCTCTTGAGAAGGGGTTTATTATTTAATATGATATAATGATTTTTATTTATTAATTTGTTGAGCTTTTTAAAAAAGCCAAATTTCCCCTCAGGGACTAATAAAGCCTGCTTGTTCGTTCATTCGTTCGTTCTATCTATCTAATCATTAAAACTGAATAGAAAATGATAAGACTATTGTAAGGAATGAGTGGGTTTGGGGAATGGAAAGGGTAAATGGGAGAGGTTTTCAGGCTCGGTTAGGTATTTATAAACTGCTCAAAAAAAAATAAAGGAACACTTTGAAAACAAATCAGATCTCAATGGGAAAAATAATCCTGCTGGCTATCTCTACTGATATGAACTGGTAATGTGTTAGGAATGAAAGGATGGCACATCCTTTGATGGAAATGAAAATGATCAACCTACAGAGGGCTGAATTCAAAGACACCCTGAAAATCAAAGGGGAAAAAATGATGTGGCAGGCAGGCTAGTCCATTTTGCCGAAATTTCATTGCAGCCACTCCAAATTGTACTCAGTAGTTTGTATGGCCCCCACGTGCTTGTATGCATGCCTGACAATGTCGGGGGGGGGGGGGGGTATGCTCCTAATGAGATGACAGGTGGTGTTCTGGGGGATCTCCTCCCAGATCTGGACCAGGGCATCACTGTGCTCCTGGACAGGCTGAGGTGCAACCTGGCGGTGTCAGATGGACCGAAACATAATGTCCCACCCAGAGGTGTTCTATTGGATTTAGGTCAGGTGAACGTGGGGGTCAGTCAATGGTATCAATTTCTTCATCCTCCAGGAACTCTGCCTGCATACTCTCAACACCTGAGGCCGGACACTGTCGTGCACCAGGAGGAACCCAGGACACACTGCACCAGCACAGGGTCTGACAATGAGTCCAAGGATTTCATCCTGATACCTAATGGCAGTCAATGTGCCATTGTCTAGCCTGTAGAGATCTGTGCGTCCCTCCATGGATATGCCTCCCCAGACCATCACTGACCCACCACCAAACCGGTCATGCTGAATGATGTTACAGGCAGCATAACGTTCTCCATGGCTTCTACAGACCCTTTCACATCTGTCACATGTGCTCAGGATGAACCTGCTCTTATCTGTGAAATGCATAGGGTGCCAATTCTGGTATTCTATGGCAAATGCCAATCGAGCTCCATGGTGCCCACTAGAAGACGGTGGGCCCTCAGGCCACCCTCATGAAGTCTGTTTCTGATTGTTTAGTCAGAGACATTCACACCAGTGGCTTGTCTGCTGGACGTCATTTTGTAGGCTCTGGCAGTGCTCATCCTGTTCCTCCTTGCCCAAAGGAGCAGATACCAGTCAGTCCTGCTGATAGGTTAAGGACCTTTTGTGGCCCTGTCCAGCTCTCCCAGAGGAACTACCTGTCTCCTGGAATCTCCTCCATGCCCTTGAGACTGTGCTGGGAGACACAGCAAATTTTCTGGCAATGGCACGTATTGATGTGCCATCCTGGAGAAGTTGGACTACCTGTGCCACCTCTATAGGGTCCAGGTATCGCCTCATGCTACCAGTAGTGACACTGACCGTAGCCAAATGCAAAATGAGTGAAAAAACTGATGAGGAAGGAAAAATGTCTGTGGCCTCCACCTGTTAAACCATTCATTCCTGTTTTGGGGGTCATCTGATTGTTGCCCCACTAGTGCAACAAAGCAGCTGAAACTGATTAACAACCCCCTCTGCTATTTACTGTAACTGACCAGAACAATAGCCTAGAAGTTTCAGTGACTTGTGGCTATACTCTGATTAAAAAAGTGTTCCTTTAATTTTTTTGAGCAGTATATAATGAATAAGGGATCCAATGAGAGTTTTTGGAAGTCCTCGTTGTGGAATTATTAATAATGTTAATTTTTTGAGAATGTTTTTTCTTCAATGTTAGGATTTTGTGCTTTTAATGAATTTCATAATGCATTTAATAAACTTTAGTTTTAAAATTAAAAACTATCTACTATATAGTGTCTTTCATATCTATCTATCCGCTCATTAAATCTCACAGTTGGCACAATGCATTTCATTCAAGGAATGAACCAAATTTGTCAGTGAATTTGCCTAATGTACTCATCTTGACAAAACCCAAACTCACTCCAAATGTAGAACAGTTGTCAGTTTGGATGACACAAATCAAATGTTCATTGGGTCAGTATTGTCAAATGTACAGATAAAGAGTATGCCGTTGGGAATACTGCATCATTACCTGGAACATAAAATAAAGAGCTGGCATAATACTGGTCGAAGATGATTGAACAAATAACTGCTGTCAAACTAACAGTTGTAAATAAATAGCTGACTTCACTGTTGTAATGCATGAAGACAAATACTAGTATAAAGTAAGCACTAAGGCAGATTTATGATTATATTTCTTTTGTATTTATTCAAACAGGTTCTTGTATGATTTGCATTTATGAGTATGCCAAAAATGTTCTACCTTGTCAGCGTATCTAGAGATTATATTACTTTAGATTTTTTGTCAGAAAACACACAAATTTTGCATTTTATTTATTGTTCATAAATGTAAGCATTTTCAAATAAATCCGTTCCCAATGTTTCTAAATGACTTGAATACCGTAATTATTTCTGCCTTAAAAGTATGTGAAAAGTACGGATGAAAGATAATTACATTTAATGAGGGAAGACGGTTTACTGGATATTTGTTTCTTTACCTTTATATAATTTACTGTCTTTTATGACTTTCAGTTATTTGATATTTCTATTCATTTGTCCTTGCTCTTAAGGTATTTGCAAGTTACGCTTGGTCCTTTAAGGCGGTTCATTGTATTTAAAGTGTGCTTCATTGGTTGTAAAATATGCCAATAAAAGAAATAAAAAGTCACATTTATCAGTACAAGTGTAAGTAAACGGAATATTGCACATTTGGGGTTATTCAGTTACTGAAGAAAGCACATACACATGTAATAATTGTAACGCTGATCAACTTACAACTTCGACGATACAATCAGGCTTCGAAATATTAAGCAAAAAAAAAAACCTTACGTCTTGGAAGTTATTCCGCCCTATTCAAGTAGAACGGAGTTTTACTGGGCTGATGGGAAAACGAGTATTTGAAAGAAGCTCTTGCCCGTCAATCCCCAGTTGTGTTCACTTTTTCGCGGTGTAAGCGAGAAATTAGTAGGACTACATTTCCCATAATCCCTTCCTAACCGGCTAAAGTGACGACGCTTCCTTTGTAGGAGGAGTAAGGGGACTGCAGCCATTTTTTGTTTTTTAGTGGTTCACAAAAAATACATGGAGAAGTACTAAAAATATTGGCTGAATACTGTGGTAGTAATTCGAGAACGTGTTATAACTCGAAAACAACATCAGTAATAAAAAGAATCGTGTCAGGTAGGTACCTTTATTTTTCATTTCAGCGCTTGTGATGGAATAATCACATAGCTTTTAGCCGATGGTCCCGACTGAGACTGAAGCAAAGTTGGACGAATGCTGTTGTTTTTTTATTCATTGGAGAAAATCTTAATTCTGTAAATCATGCGGCTAGGCCAAACAAGTGATTAGGGACATGTCGGAGTGGGTCTTGAGAGTCGAATGTTTGCATTTGTTATGTTTAAACTGTTCCGTGTGTTCTCAACTATTCCGATTAACCAACTATGTAAATAAGCGCCTGTGCGAAATTCTGCTGCATGGTAGTGGCACGCTATCCGCTTAATTATATTAATTATAAATATTTTTGAAAAGTGGGTTAATTTAAATGAATAAAATCCCGAAGTGAAGAGTGCTTGTTTTAAATCTTAAAACTTTAATTTTTCAGGTGCTGGCGTTTAACCCTGCAATCGATGCAAGGAGGTGATAGTAATTTGGAAATCAGACGCGACAAAATGCATTAGGCAAAGTGACAGAGAGCAGCAGACCGCGCCGGAAGTGCTTTGCTGTGTCGCAGTAGGGCATCACATTTTGAGACCCGTTTAGCGATCTTGTTTCGGTTTTGAGAGGTCGTATTGTGAACGTTCTGTGTAGTTGGAAATTCAGCGACGCACGTGCTCCGCCTTTAACTGTGTGTGTGCGCGAAAACGTGATCGTCCTACCTACGGCCCTTTTCACGATTGCGGTGAGAGTTTGAGCGGTCTGAATAGGAGTGGGACTTTTCCTAAATGTATGTTCTCCATAAGCGAGATACCTTTCGTAGTTGTTGTTTGAGACGTGAATTCTCACTAATACGTGTTTAGGCTACCCAGTAAGTTTTATGGCAGTAAACCTTGATGGGACGCCAGTACGTTACAGGACACACACCTGCATTCACTCATACTGGGCCTGGTAATCGAACAAGCACGTCAGCGAGACGTGGAAGAAGCACTGTGCAGAACAACATTTATTTATATAGCACATTTTCATACAGATGATGTAGCTCAAAGTGCTTTACATAATGAAGAAAGAGAAAAAGACAAATAAGAAAATAGAATTAGGGAACACTAATTAACATAGAATAAAACTAAGTTACAATGGCCAGGGAGGACAGAAAAAACGAAACTCCAGAGTTTTGCCACGAGACCACCCAGCCCTCTCTTGTCATTCTACCTAACATAAATTACCTCAGAATCAGTCCTCATTGTATTCAGGGTTCACATGGAAGAACTTGATGATGACGGTCATGTGGACTTCTGGCCTTTAATTCATCAAAGTAGGGCAGAACACCCCGGAGAGTGTTGATAGTCCATACAGGTTACATTTTATTTGTAAATCTTTATCAAATGAACATTGCAAACAGACAAATTGCCAGAGGTACATTAAGTTGTATAACAGAAAAACGTTAAAAACTTAACACACACTAATAATTTTTAAAGCAGTACAGTTATTTGAAGTTGAAATAGTGCTAACATACAATTTTTAACTTTACAAGAAACGCAAGTTTCTGGTAGTTAGATTTATGAATATGACCATAAAGGTTACATTTTATTTGTAAATCTTTATCAAATGAACATTGCAAACAGACAAATTGCCAGAGGTACATTAAGTTGTATAACAGAAAAACGTTAAAAACTTAACACACACTAATAATTTTTAAAGCAGTACAGTTATTTGAAGTTGAAATAGTGCTAACATAAAATTTTTAACTTTACAAGAAACGCAAGTTTCTGGTAGTTAGATTTATGAATATGACCATAAAGGTTACATTTTATTTGTAAATCTTTATCAAATGAACATTGCAAACAGACAAATTGCCAGAGGTACATTAAGTTGTATAACAGAAAAACGTTAAAAACTTAACACACACTAATAATTTTTAAAGCAGTACAGTTATTTGAAGTTGAAATAGTGCTAACATACAATTTTTAACTTTACAAGAAACGCAAGTTTCTGGTAGTTAGATTTATGAATATGACCATAAAGGTTACATTTTATTTGTAAATCTTTATCAAATGAACATTGCAAACAGACAAATTGCCAGAGGTACATTAAGTTGTATAACAGAAAAACGTTAAAAACTTAACACACACTAATAATTTTTAAAGCAGTACAGTTATTTGAAGTTGAAATAGTGCTAACATAAAATTTTTAACTTTACAAGAAACGCAAGTTTCTGGTAGTTAGATTTATGAATATGACCATACAGGTTACATTTTATTTGTAAATCTTTATCATATGAACATTGCAAACAGACAAGTTGCCAGAGGTACGTTAGGTTAAATAACAGAAAAACGTTAAAAACTTAACACACACTAATAGTTTTTAAAGCAGTACAGTTATTTGAAGTTGAAGTAGTGATAAGATATCATTTTTAACTTTACAAGAAATGCAAGTTTCTGATAGATTTATGAATATGACATGTTGCCAATATAATAAATGTAAAGCAGTTTCTGTGCAGCTATTACAAAAGGAGATATCCGAGTCAATGTCTTTTTTAATTTGAGCATGTAGTGCTTGCTAGGATAATACCGATGGAGTAATTTAAAACCAGTTTATCTCACATTATCTTGTAATTAGATATTTAATGTGAATTAAATCAATGTGTCAACGTGAAAGTCTCAACTCGATAGAAAAACTGGTGCTATGGCCAGAAGCCGCTTATGCAGTTTGATTAGGAAGAACAGGCAGACATTTTTCATTGTGAAGCACTCCTACCTGTCCGGGTTTGTTTAATGTGAGTAAAAACAAATAAGCATTACTTTTAATTTTATAGTTGGTAACTGTCCCTTATTTCGCTTGTTTCTTCTTTCTTGTGCCTCCATTATCCTTTACATTCTAACATCATGTTTCAATTATTTCATTCTAATCTGTTGTTGGTTTTATTGCTGTAATACACTTTAGTCAATATTTTTTTTAAAAGTGCTATATTAATAGGGTGTTTTACCGTGTAAGCCTTTATGGATGCAATGATGACACCTTCTGTTGGCTGAAAATGCTATATACATAAACTTGACATGACCTATGTAGTCATTGGATACATTAAGATGCTTTCATATTGTTTAAGATGCTGCCATGCTGCTGAAGTAAAAGGTTCACTTGCATACACTGGGATCATTGATTTTAATAGTAGGTAAATGTGTGTGTGTGTGGTTTTTGTTTTTTTGTTTGTTTGTTTTTTTTTAACCCAGAAAGTAATTAAATGTTTGTTTGTAAGTGTCTGTTGTTTAGGTTATTGTTGTTGGTGCCATACTTGTGAAGAATGAAGATTAATATACTTCAGCATTATTTTATGCAGTACTTGTTGAATGAACATTCTATGCTTTCAAAAATGATTAAGTCCATTATGAGCCACCTTTAATGCATCATATTCTCATTTTCCATAGATTTGCGTTAAACTTATTCTTAAGCAAAAATGCTTGAATTTTTTGGAAGTATGATATAAAGTTACTTTGACTCGCAACATTATTATTGCATTCCTGTAAGAAATTGTGTTCTTTGACAACTCAAGAGTTATTTTATGCTTCTTTGGTTACAGGTTTCTGGCCGATGATCCCCTTAACATCCATATAAGCATGGATTCTGGTAAATGGTTGGTTGTTTACTTTTTTGTTGTTGTCTCTTTTTTCTATATTTCTTCATTAAGCAGTTTTTACTAAGAATTTCAAAAACATTTTTCTTGGATTTAAAACAGCAATTTTGTCTTGTTTTATCAATTTTTTCCCCCTGTGTTTCACAATGTATTATCCACAGTTGACTAATAAACCTTAAAAGCATTTGGCATTAGAGATTGTTAGTTAATATATCTGTCATTATCTGTTGTACCTTTCAGAACAAAATGTAACTACTTAAATATTACAATAAATAGCTTAAGTGTGCACCCTACAAGTGTTAATTAACTATAACCCACAGTATTATGGGGTATGCATGTACAAGGTTTCTTTACTAAAATAAGGTGCCTAGTTGGAGTTGTGTAATTTTTTTTCACCAAGAGAAAAATTGTACATTTTTGTTTTAAGTAAGGTCTGTCTTAGTTTACTGTTGTTTTTTTTTATGTACATGACATGTAACTACTGAATAGTTTAACATTATTGCTAGCAGTATGGTATATTTATTTCACAGCAGTGCACAGTAGCATGTATGTTAAAAACAGTTTTCAGGTTCATTTGCTGTTTTCTGTGAACTTTCTTTGTATTTACTTTCATGGTATTATTGTAACATTACTTGAATGATGCTTTCTTCTATACTTGTTACCCTTTTGAAATTACATTTTCATTTCAAAGTAAAAGGGTTTGAATAAGATGAAGTGTTACAGGTTTAGGTGGGGTATATTATTAAGTGCTAAAATCCTGCCTCATGTAGGAGGCTACTATGCTGGCATCATAAACAAATTTTCTCACTATATTTGTTTGGGTACTGTGATAATACAGTATAGGTAACATTAAGCCATACTTAATATTACTTTGACCTCTCTTTCTAATTGTTTTAAAAGTGTTTATAGTGTTAAGTAAACAATAAAGAATTTGTCAAAACTTAAGCTGACGTTGGGGCCTGGTGTATAGTTTATTACATAATAGCAAATTTCTTAAATTGCTACTTGGCATTTGCAGTGTTAAAACAGGACATTAGGATTGTGCAAAAGAGTATTATGATTTTATGCTTGAATAGGTCACGTTCCACACATAGAAGTGGAAGGTATGGACAGGACCCACATCGAGATGATAGAGAAGTTAAAGGAAGAGGCAGCCATGATTATGAATGGAGAAGTGGGAGATACGATGAGCGCAGGAGTAGAGATTGGCCAGAGGTAAGTTTACCTAATATGTAATAGTTTAAATTACAATTAATTAACAAATATCTATAATCTTACAGTGGCTTAACTTTTAGAACGCGATTGTGAGACTCACATGTTTAACTACAAAAAAAAAATCACCATTTATTTTAATAAAGCAGGATAGTCCTGCTACTCTTAAGACAAAAATTGGAATAAAACAGTACAGTGTCAGTAGTATCCAATTATAATGTGAATTTAGAAACAAAAATAGAACATTTATGCAGTCTTTGAGGTGTAGCCATTACCACTTTTAGTGTAATAAATCTGTATATATAAATTTATTTTCTTGCATTTATTCCTAGCATGACATCCTACATTTGTGGCAAGTAAAATCTGAGACCAGTTTCAGATCAAGTGGCCTCCCACCTGAAATTAACCTATGGTGGTCATAAAGTGAGCTGTGTGAGCCATATTCATTTTAAAATTTACATGTCCATCCATCCATTATCCAACCTGCTATATCCTGACAACAGGGTCATGGGGTCTGCTGGAGCCAGTTCCAGCCAACACAGGGCGCAAGGCAGGAAACAAACCCCGGGCAGGACGCCAGCCTACCGCAGAAAATTTACATGTCAGTATTTCAAAACTTTCATTCTGACTTAGTCATTCAAGAGGCTAAATTCATGATGCTTCTTATGGATAGCTTAGTCTTACTAAGATGTTCAAGTTAGTAGGGCTGCTAAGAACTGCTTTACTTTATTGTTAAAATCAAAATATCATACACTAAATTTGTGGTGCTCTTTGGGTTTTTTTTGAAGAAAGTGTAGCTTCCATTAGTCCAACAACTAATAAATGAAAGTGCAAATGGCACATGTTTGAGTATCACAATTGCAAATAGATAGATAGATAGATAGATACTTTATTAATCCCAATGGGAAATGAGAGAGAGCCTACAGTTGACACCACATTGATAGGTGTAATTACTATGGGTTGGTATTGTTAGGATCTCAGCTATACTTGGGTCATGACACGATAAAATTACTTTTTCTTTAGACCTGACTTTTGCATTTAATAGATTTTCATTTGAATATATTAGATACTGGGCTGAAAATTCTGAGATGTTACTGTATGCTTCAAAATGATGTACATTTCACTAGACTATTTAATGTGCTGTTCTCACAATAATGTATACAAGTTTCTGGTAATTATATTAAACTGACAAAATCTTGGAACATCATTCAGGTCATAAAAATACAAAAGAAAACATAATAATTAATTAACTAATAATGGTGAATCCTATTACTTGTATTGAGGATATATTTGTACAGCAAACATTGCAGTGCTGTTGATAAATACACACTTCCCCTTGATCATAACCGTTAAGGCCAAACATTTTATTGTACTAATTCTGAATCAGCTGACAAACCTAAGCAATGGTATCCATCTCAATTTATATACACACAAATTTAAATTATATATAGTGTGGAACGAGCCCCGGACACAGACAGGCAGACATGTTAGTTGCACCACCACACGTTTATTTACACTATTTACAAAAGTTCCGTGCCACACTAACAAACCCCAAGACTCCCCCAAAGTCCAGGCTTCTCACACAGCCTTCTCTCTCTCTCTTCATGGGCCACTCTTTTGCCTCCTCCCAGACCTCGTCCTTCTCCTCACCCAACTCCAGTCCTTAATGAGGGGAGGCGGCTCCTTAAATAGGCAGCGGCTGATGACCACACCCTGCCACAATAGTCTACCCAGTCTACTCTATTAGTCAGATTGACCACCAAGTATTAATAGGACTGCATGCTCTCAACTTCTTTCACTATGGTGGTTGTGATGATTGATATTGATCCATGGTCTGAGCATGTACCTGGTGATGCATAGATGATGACACAGGGCTGTGGAAGATGACAGTGTAGTCTCTGTGACAAACAATATTATCCATCTGCTGCATACATTTGGTCAGCATGTGCTAAAATATGCTGGGGTAGCAGCACCACCTAGCAGTACAAAGGCAAAGTATTCAGCCCCTATCATAACTGCTCAGTTGTTTGGATAACACAAAGTACTCGTGGAGGCATTGTTTATGTGCTGTAAGATTGTCATGTAGTTACTGTTAAGTGACAGTTCCTGTCTGTTGCTTTTTATGTTATACCCCATGAGTGTTCCTTTTCTGGTAGTAGTTAAAGACCTGCAAACCTGACCATGTTGATCTCAAAACATTGGTTTTCATCTAGACTTTCTTAGTTGGGTTCAGACATGGATGGATGGATGGAACTTCAGCTGCATCTGGGTGTAGATTATTCCTGTAATTACTTTTACTACAAGCTGTACATTCAACAGCTCTTTTTGTGAATATTCTAGTATCTTTTGTCTTAGAAATGTAAGTAATTTCTTTAAATAGTACTTGCTAGAATGCTTGAAAATATATTGGGTTTGATACATCATATTTCATGATGCACTTACAGAGAACAAGCAGAAGGCACGAAGATGAACATCATTCTGATGGAGAGTTTCATGAACATGGCCATAGAGGACAGTCAGCTGAAGAATATGAAAGCAAGACCATTATGCT
Organism: Erpetoichthys calabaricus; assembly: GCF_900747795.2. NCBI lineage: Eukaryota > Metazoa > Chordata > Cladistia > Polypteriformes > Polypteridae > Erpetoichthys > Erpetoichthys calabaricus. The sequence continues at coordinate 73,610,207 of NC_041411.2, read as the reverse complement.
TAAGGGCCTGCCTCCACATGCCTCAGAAAGTGATGTAAGTTTTGATTTCTATATAGAAATATGGAAATTCATTAGTTTTCCTTAACTTGTAGAAGTTATTTGTTTCTCATTTAACTGGACACGTTGCTGCAGTATCTTTAAGTTTTTATTAGTTTTTTTATTTTATTTTTTTTTTAAATATAATATTTTCGAACCTGCTAAATCCAATTCATGGTCATGGTGGCAGGAAACTATTTTGACAGCTTGTACCTAGGGCAGGAGAACAACCCAGAGTGTCCGGGTTCACTCATGCACACACCAACATTCAATTGGAAACAATTTAGAATTGTCAGTAAACGTGGTCTGTGCACCTTTTGTGGATGTGCTAGGATAATCCAAGAAAAATCCAAGGGGCGATTTTACATAGACCCCAACTGGGCACAAGTTGCAAACCCAGGACGCTTGATCCATGAAGAAGTAGCTCTAAACTGGAGCAGCTTAGTGCCAGTCATTGTAAAGAAATTGGGCAATGCAGTCTTTTATGGAAATAAACACATTTCTGTTAGTTTCTTTTGGAATTGTGTGAGCATATTAGTTAATAATAATATACAAGGCACAATATGTTATACATTTGTATATGGGAGAAAAAAATGATTAAATAATTGAAACACTGGAAAATCCAACATCTTTGTAATTAAACTGAAAGCTATGAAGATTGTGAGAAAAATATTAAACAGAAACTTTATAAAGGAAAAAATTCAGTATTTTTAAATAACCTATTTGGAAATTGTTTGATTACATGGTAATGTTTAATTTTCTGGTATTGTCATAAAGATGTTCCAGTAGATTCCAAGAGTGTGGGTGCTTGTAGTTAGTTATTTTCTAATACAGCCTGCTTCCTAAGTTCATGGATCTCTCTGCTTTTATTGTTTATTAAAGTTTTAAATTTCTCAGCTTTTGTAAACTTTGCACAGTAGTGCTTATTATAATATTAACCTGTACGTTGTTATCAGTGAATAGAGGTCTTTTTTCAAATCCGTGAATTAACTAGTAAAAAATTTTCTCAATGTGTGATTTTTATTATTATTTTTTTGTTTGGAGGTAGATTCGTTCTGCTTTAGAAATGGATGGTCTTACAGCTGCAGATATTTGTTTAGTGAATAAAAGACCAGGTAAGTACTAAATATTTTTCGTTCCCCATTAGCCTTCTTTCAGAATACAGTTTAGTGTTTATTCAGGTCAGCTTTATATAATTTTTTTATTATTACTTTCAAAATTGTCTTTTTGTTAATATTTGGCAAGCATTTGAAATATTTGTGCCTATATGATGTAGTGAGAATAGCAGCAAAAAAAAAAAAATGTAGAGTGTTTGAAAATTTTATCCCTTCAGAAAGTTTGATTATTTTAGCATAATTTTTATAGGATAGAAATAGCTGGTGACAAAAACGGTTTTATTAGTTTTTCAAGGAAATTAACATACCCATCTATATCTGAATACTTTCTCTAGGTATAAGCCGGGGTTTTGCCTTTGTGAAGTTTTATCACTTGCAAGATGCTACCAGATGGATGGAGACCAATCAGGTTGCTTCATTTGCAAAGTTTAGCTATTTTCTTTACAATCGGAACAGACATGAGAAGTATCTTAAAAAGAACTTTGCATACTCTATTTTTTGAGTTTTTAGTTCCTTATATGTATTATGTACCACCTTAACATACATGATTATATTCAATTTCGGCAGTTTAGAGATTTTTAATAACAATTAAAAGTACAGATGTGAGTGAGAATGTTTTAACGCCTGTCCTACAGTGTGTATTTCTGGTCTTAATTGTAAGTACTGACATAATTTTGTATACAGTGAAAATAGTCCTATAGTGTAAAATGATGAAAATCTTTACAAACCTTTATACATAACTAAAGCTTTTAAGTATATTTGAATACAGCAATATTATTAAAAAACAGCTTTACAGGTATTATGTAGCTATTGATTAAGAGGCCAGGCATAACAGTTAGTGCATCCCAGTGCTGATAGTTGTTTCATGTGCACCAAGAATATAAGATTTATTCTTTCTTCTTCTTAAAAATTATTTCCAATCGTAAGCTCAATATGCTGTGAACTATAGTGGGGAAAGCATATTCAAAATGCAGTTCAGCATAAACAGTATGAAAATACATATCAAGTGCTGTTGAAAAGCATTTGCCCCTTCCTGATTCTCCATTATTGTCAATTTTTGACACTGAAAGTTTTCGGATCTTAAGTGAAGATATAATGTAATTAATATATATAAGAACCCTCTAACTGAGAGGGTAACTCTTTTTCCACATTTTATGTAATGAACAAAGTTATCCAATAGTAACTGGTACTGTGGCAAAAAGGTTATTAGCCCCCAAGTCAAGGAATTTTTAGTGTCCACTGACTGAACACAGCATGACTTGATTACAGCCAGCCTTGCTCAGCATAAACGTAATAAAAAAATGCTGCAGTCCAAGGAAGTACCTGAAAAGGTCAGAAAAAAAAGATGTTGAAAGCTATCTTTGTGGAAAAGGGTACAAAGCCATTAGTAAGGACTTGACTTGCCATATATTAGACAACTATGAATTCTGCTCTGTATTGAAAAGTACTTTAAGGAAAATGTTCTGTCATCTGAAGCATAATTGGATTATGCAACAAGACAATCATTAAAAACACAAACGTAGGTACAAAACAGAATAACTTAAACAAAAATAAAGTTTTGAGCTGGCCTAGTAAAGCTCTTTTTTGTTTAATTAGGGGCCCTTTTGCAATATTAGATTTTGGCTGAAAACCAGAAAACACTCATTGTTTTTAATTTAATAATAATTATATACATGCATATAAATTTGCAGTAATTGAGCAAACCAGGATCACATTCTTTTTCCTGGCACTGTATATAAGAAGCAAATTGAAGTCATATTTCATAACTGATTTGACCCCATTTTGATGAATTAATAGTTGTTAGTTGTTAATATAAGTCTTCTTATACACAGTGAAAGAAGTTGTATTGGTGAAAATAATGCAGGGAAAAATCCCCAGATAAGGTTCTATGTATGTATTATGCATGTATTTATTTTAATATTAAGTGAAAACCTGTCAATTTTGCTTTACATTGTTTAAAAAAAAGTTTCAGGGATTCTCTTGGGATTAGAGGCATGTAGACATACTTGGTAGTTGGTTACTTGCGCAGTTTGTCGGCTGGCAGCCGAGAACACACACATAGTGACCCCTCCAGTGTTTTGGTTATGCTCAAGTTGCCTTCCATTGCAGTTGTAATGCATGTTAAATTCACTTGCACACTTCAAATCTTGGTCCATAGTGGAACATATTAGCAAGGTATAGCTCCCATAGTATAATGCAATTGCATCCATAATATTTCATGTATTAATATGAACACAAACCTCTTTGTCCCTGAACCTTCATGTTTGCTTCTTGCCAAGGCTCTCAATTTTATGTATGACTGGAAAATATTGTACCTCTAGTACCACTGATGTTGTATGTAGTGACATGTTATTGTGATATAACTGTTAGTTGTTAGTGTAGTCCAAAAGTCAGTTGTTAATGGAAGATTATTGGTGAGGGTAGCTGGATTTTCCAGCCTAGTCTGTTTGGCAAAATGTTTATCTGTATTGCTGTTGATAAGTGCCTCTTAGATAAAATGTGGTACCAAGATAGTTGATTATTTGTAAAAGCCTTTGCCCTAGCATGTCTTAATCTATCGACATGAGAATATTCTGTAAATTCTGTTTCCTCAGACTGCTGTTAATTATCTTTTTTGCTTGCTGTTGCTGCAGTCTGACCTAGCAAACGATATATATATATATACAGCAATGCTGTGTAGATATGCTGCTTTTATATTTCAACATGATATTAAACGTTTTGTAGCAAACTTCATCTCCCTTGCAATCAAAATGCTCCAAAATTGAGTCATGTTTAGCATGCTCTATGGTTGCTAAAGCCCAGTGTTTGGTTTCTGGATGGAAAACCTTCCAAGTTAAGAGATATTAATAATTACTTAATAAAGTCTAGAGTTGAGATTCTTTTAGCATCCAGATGACAGTCTAAAAGTAAAATTTAGCTCCAGTACTAGAATTGGTAAACGGTTTAATCTGGTTTGGCACATTCAGAATGGATTATAATTGATAACCTATAAACTAATGGAAGTGTTAATACTTTGAAACTGTAACATGAAATTGCTGATTAGCAATATCTGATTTATATCTTACTATTTATTTGCATGTTTGATTGCATTAATTCCTATTTAAATGTTATCAAGCCATGGCTCCAAAAACTTATCTATATCCTGAGCTTTCAAGCTTCCTTGAGTACATACATATTTTGTTAACCATATCGGACACAAAGAACAAGTAGTAAATTATTTAAAATATAATTTTATGTATGTATGTATAGTGCCAGTCAAAAGTTGTAGAACAACTGAGTTTTTCAAGACATAAATAATGACAAATAAAAAAAATAAGTCAAGGAATAATTAAGTGTATAGTAAATTGTTTAAAATATAATTTTATGTATGTATAGTGCCAGTCAAAAGTTGTAGAACAACTGAGTTTTTCAAGACATAAATAATGACAAATAAAAAAAATAAGTCGAGGAATAATTAAGTGTATAAAATTTTGTTCTAATTTTTGATTCATCAAAGTAGCCATCTTTTGCTAATATAACAGCCAAACTGTGGAAAATTTGTTATTTAGTATGCCTGTCACTCTGCAAGTCACCAACTCTGCCTTCTGAAAAAGAGCCCCCCAGACCATCACACTTCCTCCTCCATTTTTGACAGTTGGTGTTACACACTGAGGAACCATCCTGTTACCAACTTGATGATATACAAACACCCTGAGTGATGAACTGAAGATTTCACATTTTGATTAATCAGTCCACAAGACTTTCTTCCAGTCTGCAGTAGTCTACAGCTGCTATTTCAAGGCCCTGTTTTGTCTATTAAGGAATTGCTTTTTGTACTTTCACTGGCCCTGTCAAATGTGCAGCACAAAGTCTCCTCTTCACAGTAGAAACGGAGTCTTGCTTTTTTTCAAGCACTGTTAAGCTGAACTTGAAGCTGTTGTGCTGTGGGGAGCCTGTGATCACACAAGCTGGTGACCTTCAGAGACTTGTCTTCTGATTGCGTTTCTATTTGCTTTAGATTGTGTAGGACACTATACTCGCTAACAATTGGAATTTATTTATTTATTTATTTTTTTGCTTTTTGCGATTTCTCAAAATGAAAGGCCTACATTTCTACATTTCTCATTTCAATTTGTTAAGTACCATTTACAGTGTAATATTTTCCCGGTGTAGTCTGTTCCAACACTGTCAGGACACCTATGCATAGTGTTTGCTTCAATTTGCAAGACTTAAATTTCCTCATATGCTGCAAAGCATCTGTAGGATGTAACCTATTAGTTGACCCCTGAAGAAGGCCCATTTGTAATATTCCAAAATTTCCTTTTTTCAGTTTTTGCTAACCTAAACTTTAAATTTAAACCTCTGGCAGTTTACTGCTTACCTTTTCAGTATTTTCAGTCATTCATTGCATTTCAACTAAATTTGAAGAAAAACCTGAAAAACTGAGGTGTTCTAAAAGTTTTGACCAGTAGTGTATATGTATATACTCTCATTGAAAGTTAAACCTTTTGGCTTTCTAGCTTTAAATCATTTTGGAATGAAATACATTTTCATATTCCATTTTACAGAGGCAGCTCCTGATACAAGATATGAATGTAATCATGCAATACAGCAATCCAAAACACAAAATGGAAGACTGGCTCTGCAGTAATGTAAGTATTGTGTAGTTCTAATTCTAAACACAATGACTTTGAACTTTGGCAGGTATCAATTTTGTTACTAAACTGGGTATCTTGTGTGGAATGCGGTGTAGTGAATCATTTAAGGCAGATTTATTATATCAGCTCCTAGCTGCAGATCCTTATGTGGATTATTGTAAACCTCTTAAACCCTAACATTGCAGTAGTAAGGTGTAGTGGCCATTTTTTCCACCAACTAAATTTGCAGTGCAGGCAGTTGAATTTATAAATAGATATGATCAAGTTGTGATTTTTCTTGAAGATGGGTTTGTTCATTGAAATTGCTGGTATTGTCTAATGTACTGTTTATGAAGAAAGAATATTTTTATAACAACTGTAACTGGCTGCTTTACAGTGTGGTTTGTCCAATTTCCGCCGGAGGCAGAAATGTTTCAGATGTGGTGCTGCCTGTGTAGGTAAGTAATCAAACTACTTTAAACAAAACTCCATGCATGACAGATTAGTACATGAGAGTCCCCTTCAAATGTGTTGATTTATTCTGGGAGCATACAACTGTCAGTATGCCTCACTTACATTGTCTGCAATTCCCCGGTTTTGAGAATTGCAAAGATATTCTGGATTCATCATTAACAGCAAGCCTAGCCAATCATGCTATATGATCATAAGATTTAGCACATGCAATTAAGAACTTCTTCCTACTATGCACATGTGTCAGTTATGACCCTGTAAACCTATTAAAATGAATAAGCATATTTTGAGGGAGAGCTTCAATGTGGTAACAATACAGATTGGCTTGGGTGTCCACATTATGGTTCAGACACAATTTTATTGTTATAGGATAAATGCAATTCTTGAATATGAAACCCCTGCAGGATTTAACCTTTCATTGCCACTACCTGCTGGTCTTTTTTTTATACAGCGTCTTTAAGCCCATCCTATGTCCTTTCCTGTCTGTGTTCACTTTGTTCACCAATCACACAGTATTAATAAACCAAAAATTAGATATAATTAGAAAATAATGCATTGATACTGATTAAAATACAGCCTGTTATAAAAAATTTTGTATTTTGTCTAGTGCCATTGTTAGTTTTTTGCTGTGTTTACCCAGCAGCAAATTATTGTGCGGAACAAGTTAACCAAGTCTACATTGACTTTATTTACTTTCTTTGTACTTTTAACATACAGTCTTTCTCCTTTTGAGTAACACTTTTTTACTTGAAATGTACATTTTGACAAGTGTTTTTTTTGTCCTGAATTATACATGTATTGTGTTTCTTTAGAGACTGACTCGGGGAGTACTAGTACATCAGTTGAAGCTCAGCAAAGTGCAGAATACCGCAGTGATAGTAAGTGAAACAAACTTCGTGGACCTATTTATGTATTTATTTATATGGAGTAATTCTGATTTGTATTATTTTAATATATAGTGTCAGTGGTAGAGCAATTCACAAAGCATGGTGGAAAGGAGAAATTTATTATTTTTTTCCTTGACTTCTGATATTTGCATAACCCAGTTTGGGCTGTAACCCCTGCAATAGGTGAAACACTGAGTAGAGCTGGATATGGGCTAATCCAGATTATCAAACGTGTGAATAATACTGTCCATGTCTGTGTAAAGAAGGCTTTGAATATGAAGGCAAGGTGAAGATTTCATGTCCATACATAACTGAAGTTTGTACTGATAAATATATATATTTTTTTTTTGCTTTTTGTAAATGAGCCTTGACCCATAACTACCCGCACTGGTGTATTTTGTACACCAATTTCACTTATTTTTTGTCCAGTGTCATTTTACTTGAACCTACTGGCAGCATCTGTCATCTATCCTCCGCTTTATTTGCTCCAGTATGCTCCCATCTGGTTTTATGAGTCGCAAGTTCCATATGGTGCATTTGGTACACCATGCGGGTACTTACATATGTATGACAATGATGAGATATTATTCTTGCAATGACTTTGTATGCAAAGAACATTCAACAACTGAAAGGAAATGTGGTCCATGTGCAAACCCTGTAGTAGATGAAAGTGTGACCAGTGACGAATGAACATTCAACAACTGAAAGGAAATGTGGTCCATGTGCAAATCCTGTAGTAGATGAAAGTGTGACCAGTGACGAATGAGAGAGAACTGGAGAAGTAGATCAGGTTTATTTTCAGATAGTTCTAGACAGTGTCATACTATTCAGTAATATTGTATTAAATTATATTGAAAATATGTACAATTTAAAATTATTGCAATATTTTATATTACAACCTCACAGTGTGCATATAAATAGCCATTTTAACACTGGTGCAGAAAGTACACTGCGCAAGTACTTATGAGATTAGAAGTGGTGCGAGTAGTTAAGGGTTAAGTTATTACTGTATGTGTGTGTTAGTAAAATTTTGTTCTGAGCCTCTGTGGAATTTAAATGGTCCACTGTGTGCTCTTTTGGAAGGTTTAAATCTCAGAAATGAGACATTTTATGAAAATATAATCACTATATATTATAAAAGAAAAGATGTCCTAAGGACATTCACTTTAATTATTGATCAGTCTCAGGGAAACCATGCAGTATATCTGCTGGATAATGGTATACAGTGATCCCTCCTCGATCGCGGAGGGTGCTTTCCAGAACCCCCCACGAAAGGTGAAAATCCACAAAGTAAAAACCATATGTTTATATGGTTATTTTTATATATTTTAAGCCCTTATAAACTCTCCCACACTCTTATAAACATTTCCCGCACAGTTATACAGCATAAACCCTTTATATTCTCTTAGATATTAGGTAAGATTTGTTGAAATTGTGCGTAGTATATAAACAGTGTTTTTACATACATAAACATACATATCGTATTTCATTGAGGAGTTTTATTTAATACGTAATAGTTTTAAACACATTGTAATAATATATATTTTAACAAAAATTGTATATTTACTGTATATACTGTAATGCACTCATTTTACTTACCTAGTTTTATTAGATGTTTTATGATTATTCCTTTAGTAGTAGTATCATATTTCTAAAATATGAACACTGCAGTCATGCACCATTTGCATTCTGGTAATGTTTACATTCTCAGCTGATTTCGGCTGGTAACACCAGCAATTGTTGCCAGTTGTAAAATGGTACAGTTCATTTGGAACATAATTTATTACTGGTATTATTATTATTATTATTATTAAGAAAAATTGTTTATTGATTAGATAATATAAAAATAAATGAAAAATCTACAACATGTAAATATAAATAAAACCTAAATGTTATTTTAAAGATATCGAGTGTCTCCTATATCACATATGTTACAGCCATTACGATAGACAGGCCACCAGCAATACATACGTACAATACAAGAAAAATTGTATAAAATGTTAGTACATGTACGTACATTTAGTGTAACTGTACAAAGTACGTAGAAAATTAGTTATGGGTACTAACCAACAGCGAAACACATTAATGCTGAATGAGTGAGGCGAGATGCTAGCTAACGCAAAGCGGAATCGAATGCTGCTGTCCGTCACTGAGCCAATCAGCACCTAGGAATTTAACCGTGTGTTCTGATTGGGTAGCTTCTCAGCCATCCGCCAATAGCGTCCCTTGTATGAAATCAACTGGGCAAACCAATTGAGGAAGCATGTACCAAAAACAAAAAGACCCATTGTTCGCAGAAATCCTCTAAACCAGCGAAAAATCCGCGATAAATATTTAGATATGTTTACATATAAAATACGCGCTAGTGAAGCCACGAGAGTCGAAGCGTGATATAGTGAGGGATTACTGTACTTCTCTAGCTCATACTGATATGTAATACTATGTGGCAATGTTCCCTCTAAGGAGTAGCATATAGTGAGCAAAAAACATTGTTTATGAGCGACATTTTGTTTAAGCCAAAAATTTATGAGCACCAACTCCGACGGTCGGAGTGAGCGATCGTGCGGGAAGTATGAGCAACGCTCTGAATTCGTGTGAGCGATCACTCACGCGCTCAGCTTAGAGGGAACATTGCTGTGTGTATGTATGTGTGTGTGTGTGTGTGTGTGTGTGTGTGTGTGTATATATATATATATATATATATATATATATATATATATATATATATATATAATATACAGTATGTGTGTGTATATATATAATGTATAATATGACACTTTTTAATTTTTGGTTTCTCTGAGACAGACTTAAAACAGTACAGTATACTCACTGGGTAATGGCATACTTATCTAGTAGAAAAAAATGAAGGAAAAATAAACTAAATCAGTGCCTCAGATTTGTATGTTTGCCTCAGAGAAGACTGGAGATTTGCTACATTAAATATTTAAAAGGGAATCTCTGCCTTGTCTGGTTGAATTGTATGGTGCGCAATAAGTACATACTGGATTGATGTATGGACCTAAACAGCCATTTCATGCATTAAAATGCATATTGTTTTACTAACTTTTGTTTCTGTTTGAACAGCCATTCTGTTGAGGAACATTGGTCCTCTTACAACTGTTGAAGCAATCATAGGTGCTTTAGCTCCATATATTCAATTATCTGCAAACAACATTCGGCTTATCAAGGACAGACCAACTGGCCACAATAGAGGCTATGCTTTTGTGCAGTTGCCATCTGCTGATGTAAGTCTTTTCAGTTTATACCCATTTCCATTTATTTTGTTGATGGATGCATTCAAACTCCTCTCCATTAATGAGTATGACGTAGGTTGTTGTTTAACTGTGAAGGTGTATCTGCATGTAACTTTTCCAGAACAAAGTATGAATGATAGACTTTACCCTTTTATTTGCAAGTACTTTCCTATAGCTAATAGCACAGTATAAAAGGCAAACTACAGTTTAGTACCTCAGACAATTGTACAGAATAGCCTGCTTGTTTACAAAGTTAATACATGTTTGGGTAGTTCTTAGGGAGAACACAAAGTAACCAGAATATCCTATAGAGCAGTGTTTCTTAACCTTTTCTGAGTCACGGAACCCTTTAAGAATCTGATGAAAGCTATGGACCACCTTCCCCAGAAATATTCACATAAACACAACTTTACATGCAATGAATATAATGTACTTTATTCATTGAGATTTGATTGCCTCAAATGTATATGACATAGACAAAGTATTATTAAACTTTTAAAGTAAACAATCTTAAAAAAAAAAAAAAAAAAAAAAAACACCCCTTTTTTTATGCAAAAAGTAATGGTCACTCATTATAATTATGAAATACAATCCTCTTGCCCAAATTACTACTACTATGTTTACTACTATTACATCTAATCTAAATCAGCAGTACCGGGCTATATAATGAATATAAATGTTAATTTTTTTATTTTATATATTTATTTATTTTTTTGATTTTATTGAAATCATTCCATACAAATAGATCAGTTTTTACAAAAAATAGGATTGAAAACAAATCAACCTCCCCCCCCAGAGAAAGAGAGCATGGCCAATGGAATAAAACTTAAAGCTAGTAAAAATAAATACATTGAGTTTAATAGGCAGATAAAGGAAGAGAATCTACTTCCTCGGTGCTTTAAGAGCTTATTCTAAAATATTATTGATTTAGATCCTGCCAGGTTTTGAAAAAGTTCTGCACAGATCCTCTAACTGAGAATTTGATTTTTTCCAATTTCAAATAATATAAAACATCAGTTACCCACTGACTTAAAAGAGGAGAGTTAGGATTCTTCCAGTTTCGCAAAATAAGTCTGCGTGCCAATAGTGTAGTGAAGGCAATCAGTTTGTTTGTCCTTCTCCACTTTAAGCCCATCTGGAAGAACACCAAACACAGCTGTTAATGGGTTAGGAGGGATTGTGACACCAAGGCTGTCTGAAAGGCACCATTTGTCCAGAATGATGTTAATTTGGTGCAGACCCAAAACATGTGACCCAGTGAGGCCGGGACTTGATTACAGCGTTCGCAGGTTGGATCTTGCCCAGAAAACATTTTTGAAAATTTTAAGTGAGACAGATATATAATTTTGAGCTGAATAATTGTATGCTTGGCGCTAATGGAGCTCGAATTATTTCTCTGCATTGCTCCCTTCCACTCCTTTTCTGATATGTTGAGTGAGAGATCTTTTTCCCATTGTCCTGTTGGATCTTTGAAAGGGAGGGACTGTAAAATAATTTTTATATATTGCAGAAATGCTATCTGGGTCTTCAAAACTGAGCAGTATTTTTCCAGCATAGAGGAAGGTGGGAGATAGGGAAAATCGGGCAGGTTCTGTTTAACAAAAATGTTAATTTTTATCTGACCCTCACAGACTGATCTCATCGGGTCCATGGATCTCAGGTTAAGAACCCCTGTTCTAGAACATTGTACATTTCTGTTTGGGTTGTAGCTCTCTACCTCCTATTCTGGTGTCTCTACCTTTCCAGAGTATCTAGTATATTAACAGTATAACAACCTATGGAGAGCATGTACTCCCCCTCAGCCTTACATTGTGCGTCTTTCTTGCCAGTACATCGTTGTGCCTGGGTAGATAGGAGTTACGATGCGCTGTTGTAAAACTGGAAGATTTAAAGGTGATTTTAATTTGTACACTTTATTTGTAGACTGTTAATGAACTGGTAGCATATCATGTTCATTTCAACTTTTCTACTTTTCGTTCTCAGAGTTGTGCTGTTTGGCTCAAATAGGTTGTTTATAAGAAAGTAAGGTCTTTGAATGGTTTTCTTTGCTAAATTTGAATATGAAAAGCTTTTATGACTGAAACTACAAGTCCCAATGTTATTTCTTGTTTACAACAAAATCTGTAACTTGGGCACACACAATAATCCATTTTGCTGTCTGTTTACTGTGGACATCATATCTAAGCATATTTCAGGATGCTGTCTCTGCAGTGAGAATGCATTTGTCTGTCTTGTCATCAGGGTAGAATGAAATCCTCCATCTTGTGGCAGAATGGCCCAAATATAAATCGATTTTGATGTGTTATCTGATTTCCTTCAAGTTTCCAGAATTCCTGTAGGTTTAAAAAGAGCAACCATTTGTTTTTAACAATATCTTCAGAATAGCATCAATCTCTTAAAAAGAAAACAAAAGGGTTTTAGTGCCCCCCTTTTTTGTTTTTGATGTATAACTGAATGTTTCTGCAGACACTGTTACTCATTAATGCAGGTAACAAACATGTATTTTCCATTAAAAAGGTGCATTTATGGAACAGTTTATTGTTACTCTGCTTTTTCTTTGTTCTGAGCAAAGCGGGTGAAAAGTTGATAAATCACATGTCTGAATGAACTGGTGTTTCTCTGTGTGCTGAAGCTTTAAGGGAGGCATGACCGACCGGCTCTTAGTTAGGCAGATGTCCAGGTTCTTTGGCAACAGAATGACAGTGATACTTGATTCTGTTCATAACAGCAAGGAAAAAGTGAACTTTTAAATGTTTTTTGTTTGCAAGTTTGGTTTAGTCCATTTCAGCTGTATTTCATTTTCAAAAGAGAAATCATCTTATCTTGGAACTCCTCTCTCAGAATATGGTAGACTGGAGTTGGATGCTATATCTAAAATACAATAACGGGGATGGTCTTTTACAAAGGAAATTCCAATATTTTTGTAATTTCAGTTTTCACTGTCATGGTGTAAGAAACTTACTATAAAATTGAAATTTTGGTTCCACCTGTTTTACTGTGAATACAGAACGCTCATTTGTTACCAACATTACCATGACTAAATGATTTTGGACTCAGTATCAATTTCAAATTAAAAAAAAAAAAAATCAAACTGTTATCGTTTTAATCATTAGTTTAGATGATGGTGGTATAACATACTAGTTTACATTCTGTGACCTGTCTTTTAAAATTAGTATGTGTATCCCCTTTTTTTTAATTGGTCCCAGTCTTTGACAGTAGATGACACTCAACAGTTTTCATTTGTTAAAATTGAATAAAAGTTCCTTTTTTTTGTTTTTCCTTAGGAAGCATCGTTGCTCCTTGTAACCCTGCAAGGACTTCAACCTCCATTGGTACTTGATGGGAAAACAATTGGAGCAGAATATGCAAAAACTCCAAGAAAGTAAGTTTTTTTTTTTTTTTTTTTTGCTTTATATAAAATGTAGCAGCGTATAGGACTGCAACCTGTTTTTTTTAATTCAGTATAGTTAACTTCATGATTTGTTACCATCACAGTAAATAATGAACTTGGTTTTAACTATTTAGTAGAGAAACTTATTTTCCTGACTTGTTCTAGGAGTTTTCATTTAGGCACTCATATTTATCTTGACTTGCCTTTTTCAGTTGAGACATTTAAACAACAGGCTGGAAAATTTCATAATATGTACAGTTAGAACCTAAATTAGTTTGAAAGTATAAAATGTATTTAAATATTCAATACATTTTATCATTTAAATCCCTGGGAGAATTGTAAAAAACTGTCATTTACTTAATATCACTCTCATTGTACTCATGTTTTCTTTTTCCCTACTGTGTGTTGCTGGTATATTGGTTAGGAAAGATCAGTGTAGCAGACACTGTGTAACCAACAATTTATGCAAATGAGAAATACTCATCTTTCTTTAGTTGTCTCCACCAAACCATTTTATATGTATGTCATTCAGTATGCGTGATTGTGTGTTTGTGATTCAGTATGTGCACCAGCATTTTCATTATAGTTGTTCTTGAATCTTTTTTTTTTTTTTTTCTCCCCCCTCTTTAAAAGGTGCCTCATTCACAGCCAAGCACCATGCTACTTCAGGTCCTTTCATCCTCACAAAGAAAGCACACTTTTTTTTTTTTGGTCACATTTGTATACATTGTCACGTCTGCTGTGCCGTGAAATCCTTTTGAGTGATGGCTGTGCTGTTCACTCACAGCTTGCTCTGTCCAGTGTGTTATCTCACATGTTTACATTTTCATCTCGTCAAGTTGATGCTTACTGCATATTTTGTTGTGTGAAAAACATTCTTGCCTTTTCAAGAGAGTTTAAAGTCATTGTTTTTACTTAACTGAAATAACTAGAGCACCAGTAGTTGTTATCGTTGTCTGTTTGTTTCATCACGTGCAGTGAAACAATGTGAGTGATTATAAACAGGGCTGTAGAATCGGTAGATAAATCCTTCGACTCTGACTCCTTAGTTTCCAGTACTTCTGACTCCGACTCTGACTCCTCTGTATTTAATATGCTAATGTATTTTCCGTGTTGATTGAAGGAAGGCAACATACACGTCATTTAAGCATAGAACTACTAGCTAGGAAGTTGACTCTCTATTGTATTCGCCAGTTTAAACAGTAGACAAGAACACACATCAGGCCATAGCACACACCTCCACCTACATCATTACACTTGTTTACACTCGCATGAACTTGTTAAACACATTATATCTAAAATAAAATGAAAACACTTTTTGTAATGTACCATAATCCAGATTACAATATGTGAATTTCAGGTTGTATAATGGCTCAGCTGAACTTCACACTAGTAATAACACAACTATGCACTGGGCTTTATTCTTACATCAGAGAAGTACTTAAAATTATGACTATTGTTTGTGAAATGGGACATTTGAACTTGCTGTATTTTTTATTTCCCATTACAATTTAAATTTATTAGGAGTCGGAGTCGGTACATTTTTGCCGACTCTGACCCCGACTCCAGGTACCCAAAATTGTCTCGGACTCCTTGACTCCACAGCCCTAATTATAAAAGTGTGAAATCTTTTCAGGGATTATTTTTTAATTATCTACAAACAGCCACTCACATTTGGGAAACAATGGTCAATAGCATTATTAGGAAGGGGAGGATTTGTCAAGGTAAAAAAAAAAA
Organism: Erpetoichthys calabaricus; assembly: GCF_900747795.2. Lineage (NCBI taxonomy): Eukaryota > Metazoa > Chordata > Cladistia > Polypteriformes > Polypteridae > Erpetoichthys > Erpetoichthys calabaricus. The sequence goes on along the minus strand of NC_041411.2, from coordinate 73,594,700 downwards.
AAAAAAGAATATACAAATGTAGTCAAGTGTGAGCCGGAGGAGTTGAGCAGAGATTCACAACTAGGTATCGGGGTTCAGTAGCATTGTTCGTGGCAGGATTTTTTTTTTCTTTTTCATTGACTTATAATATTGGCATGTGTAGTGCAGCAATTTAGGAAACGTCAAGGAAGGATAGGACCATGATACAATGATGAACTAATTAAAAATTTGTAAACACAATGCCTATTGATGTCTGCCATGGCACTTCTAAGAGTAGTGCATGCAGATTACCACGATGTTTGAAAATCGCATGTACTGATGATACATGGGTATGTCTTCCTAATATATTACAAATTAATCCAAACTAAATATAAAACACTTTCACAACACTTTACATATTTTAAAATGTGGATGAAATTGGAATTTGAAACCACAAAAATGGCATCATACAACTTATGAGAAATACTGAGAAGGAGTAAAAGGGAGTATTTCATTTACAGAACTGTGGATCTGTGGCATGAAGGATATTGGAAGGTTAAGGGTTGATTTGGGGGGGAAAAAAAACTTTTGTTACCAACATTGCTAGTTATTTGATGAAGTAAATCACAAGTAAGAAATTCGGTTGCTGCTTGTATTTGTGCTCAACTTTGTACGTGCAGCCATCACACCATAGTGACATTTCAATGATAGTAATGAAATGTAGTGCATCTTTATTATTTTGTAGACCTGAAGGGTGTCATAGTGGCTGTGATATAAATTGGCACTTTATTTTGTTTAAAACTAAACTAAAAAATATAACTCAGTCCCTCGCACTGACTTGGAGATGTACTTTTTAATACTATAAAAAATAAAACATGCTCTAGTGGTGGCAGTCCAGTTATGTTTAGTGTGTTTGATCATTTTTCTTCATCACTTTCAACATCCAGACCTTTATTTTCTGACTTTTCTATTATTATTTTTTTTACTTTTTGAGGGGTGTGAGGAGTGGCCAGGCTAGTGGCTACTGCGTAAGAAAATACCTAAAAAAGGAAAGAAAACTGAACAAACTATACCTAGAATAATACATTGTATTATACCACTCCTCAAAAGAAAATCCAGATTAGGATAATGCACATTTACAAATGGATATTTTTTTTAATCTGTTTCAAAAAAGTTATTTTTTTATTGGTTTCTTTGGAATTTAACTGTATTCAGAGTTTCTTGAGCTTTCACAGTATATCTGATGTGTACTCATTAAATAACTAGTAATTTGTAAAGGTCCTTTTTGCATTTTACGTGATAACCTGTCATAGCGATCTGCCTGCACTCAGTGATGAGCACTATACAAAAAAAAACAAAAAAAAAAACACTATTGTTATGGGTACATTTACTTTAATATTGAACTTATACATAGTCTGAATCCCACCCTCGGTGGTTTATAGCCTTCCAGATATAACAGAGCCCTTTAGTTTTCCTGTGGCTGTTGTTAAAATTTTAGTTTTTCAGAGCAGGTGGAAAAAAAAAGTTTATAGCAGTTAAACATTTTTGGCCATCTCTATTCTTTGTAGACTGTACTTAATATTACAGTACTGAGGTTAGCATGCTCTTAGTAAACTGTAGGTCTGGATAATTACTGTAAAAATAAATCAGAGGCATTGGAAAAGAAGTCCCCTGTTGATTCCATGAAATACATACAATTTATAGCTTGGTATTTATTATGTATATTTTCAAAGAAGGATGCCTAAGAAAGGAGCTGTTCATATTTAGCTGAAAATATTAATTCAGAAATTTTGGAGTATTGCACTTTTCAAATACAACAATTTATGAACTGTATATGCTAAATTTAAGATAGCATTTATTAATATCACACATTTTAGACAATAGCAAACCTTTGCTTCTGCTCAACAACCTTTTCCAGAATCTTAGTATTTTCAATTGCTTGGATGCTTTCAAACTGTGAATGGATGTGAACATATATTCTGACTTTGTAAGAAACAGGTAAGGCATGTAAAACAATTAGAGACATGTTAAGGAATAAAAAATGGTGTTTAGTAATAAATAGTGTACAATACATTTTCTGATTAGGAAGGTAGCTTGCGTGTTCTTTTAGATCCTGAAGGTTTCAGATAAAACTGTCAATCTGGCTTGCAGGGATTTCACTCCTTCAGATGGAAATCGCAATCTGTCTTTAACAATGGCCAGTACAGCAATTGCTGCAGCGCAGTGGTCACCCAGTGAGGTAATAATACACAAATTACTTGTGTTACACATAATTCTTTGGAATTACCATTTCATTTTCTTACCAGGTTTTCTTAAAAATAGGATGTTATAGTGGCCATGGCTATAACTGGCTCATCTTTCAAAATGTCCAGTATTTTTTGTCTCTCTATACCTGTCTTACTAAAAGCAATATTTTTGCAGATAAACCGTGCATTGCAAATGAAATTGGACCCTTGACCAGTTCTCTAATTATACTTGATAACAAATAATACACTGAAGTTTTGTTCTATTTTTTTAAGTACTGAAATTCATAATTAGTTTTTAATGTGATATTGTTAATTAAAAATATTTGTATTTAAAAAAAAAGCTGTGTGTAAAGCAGAGAAACTGGACATCTGGTTAAAATAGAAGGAAGAACTGTTGACAAAGCTTGTTCTGGGAAAAGATGACCTTTCAACCAAAGCTCAAAAACATACTGTCATAATAAAACTTGAAGTGGCTCAGACACAAAGATGGTGAATGTTCTACAATGGCCCAGTCAAGCTCAGATCTCAGTTGTGATTGAGAATCTGTGAGACTGTATAGCAATTATAGGACACAAAAATGTGCCAAAATTACTTAAAACCTGTGGGCAAAGCTGGGACGTTTGTACAGTAAAGACTTAAAACTCTGTTGTTGCTGCAGAAAGTGGCTCTATAGAATATTAATTGATTAATTAGTGAAATTGTTCAAATACCATATTTCTTGTATGCTCTTAAATTTATTTTCTAAAAAAAAAAAGTCACATAAAAATGATTTTGAATTTCAGTGCTTTACAGAGAACACAGTTTCATTGTGGGATCTTGTTATTCAATAAAATTAGGGAATTAATCCATAGTGTACATACAAATGATTGTACGGTCATATGAAAAAGTTTGGGAATCCCTCTTAATTCTTTGGATTTTTGTTTATCATTGGCTGAGCAACTTCCTTTTAATATATGGCATGCCTTATGGAAACAGTAGTATTTCAACAGTGACATTAAGTTTATTAGATTTACAGAAAATATGCAATAAACATCATAACAAAATTAGACGGGTGCATACATTTGGGCACCCCAACAGACATATTACATCAATACTTAGTTGAGCCTCCTTTTGCAAATATAATAGCCTCTAGATGCCTCCTATAGCCTTTAATGAGTGTCTGGATTCTGGGTAGAGGTATCCACTAAACAGTGTCATCTCCAGACAGAAGAGCAGCTTCAGCGACAGACTGCTGTCACTGTCCTGCTCCACTGATAGACTGAGAAGATCGTTCCTCCCCCAAACTATGCGACTCTTCAGTTCCACCCGGGAGGGTAAACGTTAACATTATACAAAGTTATTGTCTGTTTTAACCTGCATTGTTATCAATCTTTAATATTGTTTTTTGTATCAGTGTGCTGCTGCTGGAGAATGTGAATTTCCCCTTGGGATTAATAAAGTATCTATCTATCTATCTTTCTCTTTCTTTCTTTGACCATTCTTCCATACAAAATCTCTCCAGTTCAGTTAAATTTCATGGCTGCCGAACTTGGACAGCCTGCTTCAAATCATCCCATACATTTTCGATGATATTCAACTCGGGAGACTGACGGCCCTTCCAGAACACTGTACTTCTCCCTTTGCATGAATGCCTTTGTTGATTTCAAACTTTGTTTTGGGTCATTGTCTTGTTGGAATATCCAACTCCTGCATAACTTCAACTTTGTGACTGATGCTTCAATTCCTGAAGAATTTGTTGACATTGGGTTGAATTCATCAGACCCTCGACTTTAACAAGGGCCCCAGTCCCTGAACTAGCCATACAGCCCCACAATATGGTGGAAACTCCACCAAATTTGACAGTAGGTAGCAGGTGTTTTTCTTGGATTGCAGTGATCATCTTCTGCCATGCAAAACACTTTTTGTTATGACCAAATAACTCCATTTCTGTCTCATCAGTCCAAAGCACTTTGTTCCAAAATGAATCTGGCTTGTCTAAATGAGCATTTGCATACAACAAGTGACTCTGCGTTTGTGGCGTGAGTGCAGAAAGGGCTTCTTTCTCATCACCCTGCCATACAGATGTTCTTTGTGCAAATTGCACTGAATTGTAGAACGATGTACAGATACACCATCAACAGCAAAATGTTCTTGAAGGTCTTTGGAGAGGTGATCTGTGGGTTGTCTGTAACCATTCTCACAATCCTGCGCATATGCTGCTCCTGTATTTTTCTTGGCCTGCCAGACGTGGGTTTAACAGCAACTGTGCCTGTGGCCTTCCATTTCCTGATTCCATTCCTTACAGTTGAAACTGACAGTTTAAACCTCTGAGATAGCTTTTTGTAGCCTTCCCCTAAACCATGAGACTGAACAATCTTTGTTTTCAGATCTTTGGAGAGTTTCTTTGAGGATCCCATGCTGTCACTCTTCAGAGGAGAGTCAAAGGGAAGCACAACTTGCAATTGACCACCTTAAATACCTTTTCTCATGTTTGGACACACCTGTCTATGAAGTTCAAGGCTTAACGAGCTAATCCAACCAATTTGGTGTTGCAGGTAATCAGCATTGAGCAGTTACCTGCGTTCAAATCAGCAAAATTACAAGGGGACCCAAATTTTTGCACAGCCAGTTTTTGACATTTGATTTAATTTCATACAACTAAATACAGCTTCACTAAAAATCTTTGTTCAGAAAACACCCCAGTACCCAGATGTTCCTAGGAAATGAAACACATGCCATTGTTATCTTTTTTTGTTGAAATTAGAGTAAATTATGCAGGCTGAGAGGGGTTCCCAAACATTTTCATATGACTGTATATATTTGTAGTATTTGATTCAATAAAATTGATATATTGTTGTAGCAACTATTGTTAATAAATATGAATGAATTGAAGCAATATTAACCTCCTTAATGTTACATATTTTCTCAAAAACACATAAAAAGCATTACATTTTTTGGCTTGAAAAAGGACATTTTTATTAAATCTCATCTTTCTGCTTTAAAATGTGCAAAACATTAAGTACAAAGTCAGAAGTGTAAATAAAGTATAATGATACAAATACTATTAATAATATGAAATTATTAATAGTAATAATGCTACTATGGTACGTACTGTCAAACATCCACAACACTAAAAGTACAAAGTCAGGTGTAAAGTATAATACAAATAATGAATAGTATGAAATGAGAAATAGTAATGATGAATACCGTATATACTGTCAAAATATGTCTTTTATGTGGTATATCTTTGAATGGAAAAACTGCTTAGGTGTACGATTTACCCGACACCGTTCATAACGGTTCATCTCAACAATAATTATTTTGATCGTGTCATCATCAAGAAATAATTTAAGTGGATCTTGGCTGTCAACATTCACTTTTACTCTTGGCTAACCCACAAAAACAAAACAAGGTGGTGCTGGTTTTTTTGAAGCAGGGTCAAAAGAAACCCAAACGCGAGCTTCACTTTCGGATTCATCAGTATTGCTTTGGGCTTCACTGTCCATTTCAGTTTCACTGCCTTGAAGACAGATTCAAATTGTCATCACTGCTCATATCACTGTCAGGAGCGTGAAAAACATTTTTACGAAACACCATTATGAGGCTAGGAGAAGATGCACCTACACCTTTGACCAGGTAATGCTCAGGCCTGATGCTTATGTAAGACCCGCCTATACTGTTGCCCGAGTAATGCTCGGGACTAACAATTTTTTCTATTCCACATAATCCTCAGGTCTAATGCTTACATGAGATGTGTCTATACAGTTACCCGAGTGATACTTGGGACTAACACTTTTAACACTGTTTTTACAGTTGAAGTGATGCTTTGGTCTAACGTTAAGGAGGTTAATGGCATTTATGAACTTTGTTAATTAAGCAATTTCATGGATTCTTTTGTGTTTTTAAATAACCAATTACTTTCTAAAGAATGTCTGCTGATGTTATTCACGTTCATAAATCAATGACAAAACCCCTTGAAATTGTTGAATTTTATTAAGGTTTTTCCTAAAATTTGAAACTGTTGGTTATTTCTTAATTTGTTTTTTTTTTCTAGTCTCAGTCATATGCACAGGAATACCAGTCTAATTATCAACAATCAGGTAAATGTAGTGTGGCTAAAACTTAACATTTTTATATTGGGTAATTGTTACACATTAAATTTATATTTTATTGTTATATACTTATTAACATTAATAGATGTATATTATGAATATAATTGTTACATTAATATAGTTAGAAATATAAATAGTCATAACCAGTTTACAAGCTTTTGCCAGGGACAAAGTGTGGACAGTTGCGCTCTAAATTCCACTATTCAGCAGTGCTGCTTGAAAGTTCTTTGTCTGAGAATCACTTCCAGATGATGAGCGTAGGGGAGCAAGGTTTTCCTTTTTAAGTTCACTGTAAATGTTTTGCAGAAATCATGGTGGCACAATAGTTAGCAATGCTGCCTAACAGATCTGGTGTCTTGGGTTCAAAACCAGTACCCAGACATTGTCATAGTGAAGTTTAGAACTTGGCCTTGTGTTTGCATAGATTTTTCCTCCCACTTCTGTAGATTTTTGTATGTTAAGTTAATTGGCAAATGCAAACTGTCAAATGTAAGATTTAAAAGTGTTGATTATCTGATTTACTGTAGATAACATGATCAGATTGTTGAACTCTCGGAAGGAAGGAATAGGGACACAAATGTGATTAGTATCTTTGTAATTTTCTTCATTTATGAAGCATAGTCTTAAAGTTTAAAAGTAAATTATTTAAAACCTTGTAGAATTACTAGTATTAAACTCTGATTTTTCTTCCACAGCTGTTACTGTTTCTCAGAGTCCACAGATCTATCCTCAACCTCAACAGCCACAAATAACTTCTCAGGTAGCATTTATCCATGGTTAAACAATACTGACTTTAAATATACTGCTCGTTCATTTATGGTTCCTAGCAAGAATGCAGATATACCTCTATAAAAGTATGGTTCTGTCTTTAACCTGTAATGCTCAGTTACATTTACAGTACAGTGGAACCTCGGGTCACGACCGTAATTCGTTCCAAAACTCTGGTCGCGACCCAATTTGGTCGTGACCCAAACTAATTTCCCCCATAGGATTGTATGTAAATACAATTAATCCATTCCAGACCATACGAACTGTATGTAAATACATATTTTTTAAAGATTTTTAAGAGCAAAAATAGTTAATTATACCATAGAATGCACAGTGTGATAGTAAACTAAATGTAAAAACATTGAAAAACACTGAGAAAACCTTGAACAGAGAAAACTAACATTGCAAGAGTTCACGCTACAGCCTTACGAACCACTCGCTGTAAACACTTTATTTTAATGAGTTTTAAGCACTGAAAAAAATGAATTTGAAAAATCCTTAATTTATACAAAAACTAACCATAAACAACAAAGAAATCTAACCTTGCATGAGTCGAGTTCTGGCATGAAGGAAGTGAGGAGGAAGCTGAGTGGAGAGGTTACAGTTTTGAGGGAGAGTCCATCTGCGTGATGGAGGGATGTTCTCCTTCAGGTGTTTTCTCTCTTGTGATTTCTTCGGTTTCTGGTGTTTTTAGCTGGTGGACCACACTTTGTGAAATGGCGATCTAATGTGACTTGCCTTTTCCTACACATTAAAATTTTTTCGGAAATGCGAAACAACATGGTCGTTCATCATGTTTATCACTCTGTTCGCAACCGCTTTGTCAGGGTGGTTCTTCTCGAAAAAATCCTGGAACTCGTTCCATTTTTCCCTGACAGCTTTTATTTCATCACTTTTTATAACCGCCCTTTCCTCTTCTTCCCCTGAGGACTGCTCCTCGGTGAGCAACTTATGCTGCTCCTGCTGGAGTTCAGCGAGTTCCTCCGTCGTCGGTTCCTCTTTGTGATCCAGTACCAGCTCCTCGATGTCCTCATTATCCTCTTCAAGACCCATGCTCTTGCCCATGGACACAATCTCATCCACACCAGGAGGCTCAAATCTTTCTAAATATTGTTCAGGAACGCATTCAGGCCAAAGTTTCTTCCAGGCCGAGTTCAAGGTCCGGTATGTGACGTTTTCCCAGGCTTTATCGATGAGGTTGATACAATGAACGATATTAAAACATTATCCCCTGCAAGTTGCTTCTCATTCGACCACACTAGCAACAGTTTTTCCACCTGTTCAGCACTTGAGGCCTCTGCTTGGTTAACACTGTAACTCATTTTGCATCATCAGCTGCTTTAATGGCCTCTTTCTGCTTTAGAATAGTCGAAATCATAGATTTTGACTTCTTGTACTCGACGGCAAGTTCAGTAGCACGAACGCCACGCTCATACTTTTCAATAGTTTCTTTCTTTAATTCGAATTCAGTTTTCTTCTAACCTTACTTGCTTAGAGGCCATGGTTAATTGCAAAATTAATGCAAAAGCACACGAAATAGAGCACAAAGAGTTCACAGCGAATGCACGCATGTCTGACTGAGAACAATGTACAGGGAGAGACTGAACACGTGTGGAAATCGACGCGTTCGAACCGGAAGGGAAACTGGCTTGTTCGTCACCCGAGTGTGTGGTCGTGAACAGATGAAAAAGTTTGGCAAACTTTTTGGTCCTAACCCAATTTGTACATGTTCCGAGACATTCGTGACCCGAGGTTCCACTGTATTAGTTAGCTAGGTTTACATTTCTGTTCCTGAACATCTGCTGTGCCTTTGCATTTTTCAAACTGTTCTATGGCTATAAAGGAGTTAAAAGCTTGCAAATATGACATTGTTTTTTGTGGTAAAAATGTACCTTTGCAAAAATACTTTGAGATCACACATTATTAATAGGAAAAATATGTAAACTGCAAAACTGAGAATGTTTTTGAACATGCAGTGATTGTTGGTTATTAGGCAAATAAGAGAGATGGAGCAATGTAGTTACTAAGAGTTCTTAATCAACTTTTTATGTGAGGATGGCTAGAGAATAATTTAAAGAAAATAAGTAATTTTTTTTAATGTAGTTGACAGCAATGAAAGAATATAGATAAGACTTTTGGATTGTTCATCTAGAATAAAGTCAAAGGTGGGGATATTTGATCAGAGAGCCATACATCACGCAAAGTTTAGTCAATCTCTTTGTCCCAGTGCGCTGAAACACTTTTGACACTGATTCTTGGAAAAAATGCTTTTAGACCCTTTGTTGTTATCCTGGTGTTGGAGAGGAGTTCAGGATTATTTCATTCATGGGTGAATATGGCAGGATTGGCTGCTCTTTATGACTGCCAGTTTGAATTTTGTACCAGTGTGCCAGTGATTTATAAGTTTTATAGTGTTGAAATTTTAGCATATTTGGTATCTCACTTACCTACATGAGTTACTTTTTAGGGGTTTGTAACTTTATTTATTGGTTTATTTTTAACCCTCATTCAGACTCCACAGGCTGTTCAGTCTCCAGTTTCCCAGGAATCTACAACACAAGAAACTGACACTCAGAATGGATATGGTAAGTTGCTTGTTTACTTCACTCCAGAAGTTACATTTATTTAAAACAAAAATGCATTAGACTTGATTTGAATATATACTTTTCTTTGGATTAGCTTTCTTAGATTTGTTATTTTAATATCACTGTTTATCGTAATGTGTATACTTGCGCTATAGTAAAAGAACCACCATCCAACTTTATTATTCATCTGAGCATACCTGGCAAAATACTTTTTCTTGTGTTGATTTTTGGTGTTAAAATATTTTCATAAAAACATGAATTGAGCCATGTGTGTTGATCAAAACCTAGTGTTTTTAGTTTTGAAAATTCCTGCATTATTAAAGAAAGTTAAGACTGTATATGACAAAAATATCTGTATAAACTGGCAGAAAGTGATTGGGTTCAAGTTTTTAAATGTACTTAAACATGCAAAGAATACTGACCCTTCGAAAAGGTTTTAAATATTATTGTGTTAAAAATTATACTTCTGTAGATACTAGTTCCCATTGTCATTACAGTAATCCCTCCTCCATCGCGGGGGTTGCGTTCCAGAGCCACCCGCGAAATAAGAAAATCCGCGAAGTAGAAACCATATGTTTATATGGTTATTTTTATATTGTCATGCTTGGGTCACAGATTTGCGCAGAAACACAGGAGGTTGTAGAGAGATAGGAACGTTATTCAAACACTGCAAACAAACATTTGTCTCTTTTTCAAAAGTTTGAACTGTGCTCCATGACAAGACAGAGATGACAGTTCTGTCTCACAATTAAAAGAATGCAAACATATCTTCCTCTTCAATGGAGTGCGCGTCAGGAGCAGATGATGTCACAGAGAGAGAGAGAGAAGCAAACAAATCAATAGGGCTGTTTTTGTTTTAAGTATGCGAAGCACCGGGGCACAAAACTGTTGAAGGTGGCAGCTCACACCCCCTCCGTCAGGAGCAGAGAGAGAGAGTGTGTGTCAAAAATCAATACGTGCCCTTCGAGCTTTTAAGTATGCGAAGCACCGTGCAGCATGTCCCTTCACGAAGCAGCTGCACAGAAGGTAGCAACGTGAAGATAATCTTTCAGCATTTTTAGACAAGCGTCCGTATCGTCTAGGTGTGCGAACAGCCCCCCTGCTCACACCCCCTACGTCAGGATCAGAGAAAGTCAGCGCAAGAGAGAGAAAGAAAAGTAATTTGGGTAGCTTCTCAGCCATCTGCCAGTAGCGTCCCTTGTATGAAATCAACTGGGCAAACCAACTGAGGAAGCCTGTACCAGAAATTAAAAGACCCATTGTCCGCAGAAATCCGCGAACCAGCAAAAAATCCGCGATATATATTTAAATATGCTTACATATAAAATCCGCGATAGAGTGAAGCCGCGAAAGGTGATGCGCGATATAGCGAGGGATCACTGTATAAGCTTACACGATTGAAAATACATACAATATCTAAAGTACACCCCTCAAATTTTTGTAAATATTTTATCTCTTCATGGGACAACACTGAAGATATGACATTTTGATACAATGTAAAATAGTCAGTATACAGCTTGGATAACAGTGTAAATTTGCTGTCACTTCAACATAACTCAACACACAGCCATTAATGTCAACAAAAGTGAGTACACCCCTAAGTGAAAAATGTCCAAATTGTCCCCAATTAGCCATTTTCCCTCCCTGGTGTAATGTGACTCGTTCGTGTTACAAGGTCTCAGATGTGAATGGGAAACAGGCGTGTTAAATTTGGTGTTATTGCTCTCACTCTCTCTCATACTGGTCACTGGAAGTTCAGCCTGGCACTTCATGGCAAAGAAACTCTTTGAGGATCTGAAAAAAAGAATTGTTGTTCTACATAAAGATGGTGTAGGCTATAAGAAGATTGCCAACACCCTGAAAGTAGGCTGCAACACGGTGGCCAAGACCATACAGCAGTTTAACAGGACAGGTTCCACTCAGAACAGGCCTCGCCATGGTCGACCAAAGAAGTTGAGTGCACATGCTCAGCGTCATATCCAGAGGTTGACTTTTGAAAATAGACGTATGAGTGCTGCCAGCATTGCTGCAGAGGTTGAAGGGGTGAGGGGGCCAGCCTGTCAGTGCTCAGACTATACGCCGCACACTGCATGAAATTGGTCTGCTTGGCTGTCGTCCCAGAAGGAAGCCTCTTCTAAAGATGATGCACAAGAAAGCCCGCAAACAGTTTACTGAAGACAAGCTAACTAAGGACATGGATTACTGGAACCATGTCCTGTAGTCTGATGAGACCAAGATAAACTTATTTGGTTCAGATGGTGGCAAGCATGTGTGGCTGCAACCAGGTGAGGAGTACAAAGACAAGTGTATCTTGCCTACAGTCAAGCGTGGTGGTGGGAGTGTCATGGTTTGGGGCTGCATGAGTGCTGCCGGAACTGTGGAGCTACAGTTCATTGAGGGAACCATGAATGCCAACATGTACTGTGACATACTGAAGCAGGGCGTGATCCCCATCCCTTCAGAAACTGGACCGCAGGGCAGTATTCCAACAGTATTACAACGACCCCAAACAGACCTCCAAGACGACTACAGCCTTGCTAAAGAAACTGAGGGTAAAGGTGCTGAACTGGGCAAGCATGTCTCCAGACCTAAACCCTATTGAGCATCTGTGGGGCATCCTCAAACGGAAAAACGGAAGGTGGAGGAGCGCAAGGTCTCTAACATCCACCAGGCTCCGTGATGTTGTCATGGAGGAGTGGAAGAGGATTCCAGTGGCAACCTGTGAAGCTCTAGTGAACTCCATGCCCAAGAGAGGTAAGGCAGTGCTGGAAAATAATGGTGGCCATACAAAATATTGACACTTTGGGCACAATTTGGACATTTTTCACTTAGGGGTGTACTCACTTTTTTCGCCAGTGGTTTAGACATTAATGGCCGTGTGTTGAGTTATTTTGAAGGGACAGCAAATTTACACTGTTATACAAGCTGTACACGGACTACATTGTATCAAAGTGTCATATCTTCATTGTTGTCCCATGAAAAGATATAATAAAATATTTACAAAAATGTGAGGGGTGTACTCACTTTGGTGAGATACTGTATATAAAACCAAACATTTCATATCGTCAAAAACTGAAATATGAAATAAGATTATTAAAAAGATGAATGGATATTTTATACACAACATCTGAAAAGATTTAAGGGTCTGACTTCTAAGGCACTGCAATGATTTAAAACTGCCTTTTTATAAATTTAGGAGTATTTACATGAGCCAAAATACTTTTTGATGGTGTAGTTATTAGTGTATATGCTTTTTTTAACAAGTCAGTAGCTTCGCTAAAAACATAAGCAAGAATTGCAAATGAATATGTGCAATAGTAATATTGCATTTAATATTCATGAAAACACGTTTAAAATATTGGTAATGTAGATTTATTTTTTAAATAACATCTTGCATGAACTATTCTACCAACATGGTCAAAAGTTAAGAGCAATATGTTAGTGTTCATTGGCTAACAATGTTTAATGGGTAAATATGTTACATTTACTCACAATATTAATATTGTACTCTTTTGTATAATTGGAGAATTTGATCATCCGTGATAAATGTCTGAAGTTGTTGAAGCATCGACTCTGATATCTGCATTAGCATCTGCTCAAGAATTTTAGCATTACAATACTGAAAAGTTTTCCAGCTCATTAGATCAATACTTACCTGTTGGTTTTCTTTTTTCCCCCTACATTAAATTTATGTGGTGTCAGTTTCAGAATGTACATTAATGCAGAAACTGGCTCTAGATGTGATGCTTAGTACATTCTTGGTTTCAGTCATGAACACCCCCACCAGGCTATATTAACTACATTTTCACACTGAATAAATTCGAGATTAGGTTGGGGGGGGGTGTAATCAAAGAGCTCTGGATAAAATTCTTACTAACAAATAATAAGGGAATCAAAGAGCTCTGGATAAAATTCTTACTAACAAATAATAATAATCGCCATTGTGAACCTTGGTAAGCATATGGTTATTTTCATGATTTTTCTTTGTTTTTCCATCTAAAATAGGAAACTTTCTTGTTTTTGATTTATAGCTGCTCCAGACACTTCCAGTTACCAGTATGATGAGGCTACAGGATATTATTATGACCCACAGACAGGATATTCTTATGACCCTAAAACACAGGTAAAAGAAAATGGGTAAAGCAATATTTTTCCCTGGCATTTGTGCAGTTGTACTGACTTTATCTATATTCAAAGGAATTCCTGTTAAGTAACTTCATCTGCATTTCAGCATTACAACAATTTTTTTTTCCCCCAGTATTATTACAATTCACAAACACAACAATACCTTTATTGGGACAGTGTCACGCAGACATATGTGTGTGTAACAGATACCGCAAATGAGAAGCAGAATACCTCAACATTAGCATCAAACAGAGAAGCAAAGGAAAAGAAAGAGAAGCCGAAGACCAAGACAGCACAGCAGGTTAATTTATTTTTGGTCTTTATCCTATGAATAAAATAAATGCCAATATCGGTTTTAGAGTTCAGTACAATGTGATTAGTCATAAAATATGTCCTGTTTTCATTAAAGATTGCGAAGGATATGGAAAGGTGGGCAAAAAGTTTAAATAAGCAGAAGGAAAGTTTGAGAAACAGCTTGCAGCTTATAAACTTCCCCAAAGAAGAAGAGGCTATCATTGAATCTCCTGCTGCAGACACAGCCTACAGTATCTTTGAAAAAAAGGTAAGAGTCGTTTTACTTGGAGGGCCTAAAACCTTTATTTAACATTTTCTTATTTCTCGGGTGCAAAAGATAGGACAATGGATTTTTTTTTTTTCATTCATTCATGCATTCATTATTTTTCTGAATGCCTGGTTTAACTGACTATACAGACATTTCTTGGCACAGTAAGGCAGCTGGACAGTTGATCTTTTGACAAATTAACCAGTTTTTGATGAAGAGTCAAAATTTGTAACTTTAAAATGTTCATTTTAGAATGTTTCTGCTACTTAAGTTAAGCTGGTTTTTTTTTATTTTATTTTTTTTTAAAGGAAAGGAAAAAAAACTTGGCTGTGTTTTGGTTTAAGTTGCTATCACCTTGTCGTTGTAACACATTAGTAATGCCCAATAATTTGTCATATACAAAGTGGAATTCAAAGTGAGCCTTTTCTACCAGTGCTGTTTTTGTTTCCCAAAACATGGAAGTCCTTGTTGGGGGTGTGGTCTTAGTTTTAGGATATACTATATATAATATTGTAATCCTAATAAGCGATTAGCCAAATTGAAACACTGCAACTTTGTGAGCTTCCGTAATATTTTTTTTATATATATTCATGTATCAATGTTCGTAGTCATTACTTTTATGAAATAGACGAGAGTAAGTTTGCCTACTTCAGTTACGTGAATGTACGAGTAATTAATCCTCTTTTCAAACCACTGCAGATAAACATGGAGAGGGAAGAGCTAAGATATGAGTTAGACAACAGTGATGTCGAAGATAACTCATTTCAATCAATAAAGGTAAAGCCATAATGAGAATTGTTTATCTTGTTTCCAATGTGGACTTTTATTTGTTACCTAAGGTGTTTTTTTAAAGCAACACAGTTCAATAATGTATTTATTAATAAATATGCATTAAGAATGTCATGACATCATTTTATTTTGGTAACTTTAATATAAATACATGATTTTCTTATTCTGTCTTGACAAATTTTCAATTAAATGTACAGTGCTTGTACTAAATTTTATTTAACACAGGTGACCACTTGAGAAATTTAATTTAATTTTTTTCCCCCACTTTTTCTCTGTCTCTCTCCCAAGCTTCCTCAGTGTGGCCTCGTAGCTGCATATCATGGGGACAGTGATCCAGAGGAACCTGATATAGAGAAGAGAGACAGTTTTTTAGACAGATTGACAGACTGGAAGAAAATGGTTTGTTTGTTGTGTCGAAGACAATTTCCAAACAAAGAGACACTCGTCAGGCATCAGCAGCTGTCAGACCTTCATAAGGTATAAGAATATATTGTTTAAGATTAAAAAGAGTAAAATAAAATGGAGAAAATGCTTATGCTTCTAGGATATGAAATTGGTAGAAGCTTAATTATGTGTGGTAGCTCATGTATTGATTGTATTTATTTTACCAGCAAAACCTTGAAGTATATAAAAGGTCCAAGCTGACGGAAGGGGAGTTGGAAGAATTAGAAAGGAGAGAGAGAGAGGTGGGTGTTATTTCGATTTACAGGATAGATCTCATAAGGGCTTTTTTTTTTATTATTTATTTATTTATTTATTTTTTAAACTTAGTTGATACCAACTTTTATTATTTCAAATACATACGTCTGGGGTACCTTGCTCATGCTTCAACCATTGTTAGGAGTGACACCTATACCTACTGTACAAATGCTTAATTTATAATAAAAGCAATTAACACACCATATATCTGCATAAATCTGTTATATGTGGATTCTTGACATTTGTACATTTTTATGTGCAGCTTTACCGTATAAAGTTTTTAATTTTAACATGCACAATTCCTGATTGTCATGTTACATTGCAAATTATTAACCTAAACCCTTGCATCCCTGTAACATGCAAGGACTGCATCATTGCTACGCAGAGACAATGTTATACTGCAAGATTGGGTACTGAACCCTGTTGGAATAGTGCAGTGTGGCAGTGGGACCTCTGCTTGAATATAGTTGGCTAGATCTGTTTAAAAAATTTGGAGATTGCTGTGTAAATGTAATAGATTTGCTTGATGTTATTTGTCTTTTATATGTATAGATGAAATACAGAGACAGAGCTGCTGAAAGAAGAGAAAAGTATGGTGTTCCAGAACCACCTGAACCGAAAAAAAGGAAGAAAAAAAATCAGGAGCCAGTTGTGTGAGTTTAGAGTCGAGTGACTTGCAGTATTTGATGTGCTTTATTTATGATTAAATGCACATTTAAACTATTTTATTTATTTGTTTATTTATTTTAGTGACTATGAACAGCCCACAAAGAATGGCTTAAATAGTGACAACATTGGCAGCAAAATGCTGCAAGCCATGGGGTGGCAGGAAGGCAAGGGGCTTGGTAGAAATCAACAGGGGATTACAGCTCCTATTGAGGTTGGTTCCAGTCCTAATTTGAATTTCTTAACACAAGACAATACGTGTTTGTGTTTTTTTTTGTTTGTTTTGTTTTTTGTGTGTGTATATAGAGTCTCTTAGACATTCATTCTTTGTCATTTTGTTTTTGAAAAATTTCTATAACTGAATAGTTTCTTCATTGTATTGAGTCTCAATGAGAATAACCTTTTGACTAGAGTCTTGGTGGATAATTTGGATAATTTCACATTGTTCTGTTACTTTTTCAGGCACAGTTACGGATGAGAGGGGCTGGCCTTGGCTCAAAAGGTAGCGCTTATGGTGCAGCAGCAACGGCAGCAGCAGCAGCAGCAGCAAACAACGATACCTACAAGGATGCTGTGCGGAAAGCAATGTTTGCTCGTTTTGAGGAATTGGAGTGACCACAATTCTTTTTATCTTTAAGCATCTGATCATGGAGGATTTCATGTCAGAGACCTCTTCAGTGACTTAATCAAGTTTTGTAAACTCAGCTGTTTAAGCAGACTGGAGCACAGCTAGAGCTGTTGTTGAGTCTGACATTTACAAAACTTAAGAAAAATACATTCTTTTGGCCTCCTTGAACTTTTACCAGCAATTCCACACCGTGTACAGCATGAGATGAAAGATCAAACATGTTACCAGCTGGTTATTTGTATGGCAAAATATTGGTGCACATTGTTTTCAAAATGTGTAAATCCTATGGAAAGGCTGTCTTGCTGTATAGAAAATGTAATGCTGAAGGAATGTAATTGTGAATTTTGTACATAAAGTTTTTTTTTTTTTCCTTAAGTTCTTTTCAACCTTTTGTCAGTTTTTATTCTGTTCTAAGGGGTTTTATTGTACCTTTTATGGTAGAATACATGAAACATTACCCTGTTGGTCTTGTCTCATTTGTTTCCTTCATACCACCACAAGTCAATTTCATGAATGTGAAATATTTGTTTATATTGAGTAAACTTAATTAAATATCACCAATTGTGGTATTGATAGTAATTTATTACTGTTAAAAAGATTCTTGTAAAGATCACAGGATTAACCTGAACTTGATAACATTCATTCTAATAATTAATTTAAATTACAGTCCAGTTACAGCAGTGATCAAGTTCTTCTGCCTCACGGCTCCAAGCAACTGGGTTCATCTTGCAGGTTAGTCATATTCTGTGTGTTGTAACATCGGAAAGTGTTGCTTCTTGATTAATTAACGATTCTAAACAGGGTCATTGTATATTGTTGTGTGTGCTACAGGGTTAGTCCCTGCTTTGAACCTAACATTGCCAGTGCATGCTTAGGCTAAGAACCCTGCTTATGTCTGAACTAGAACCCTGGTCAGATATTTATTAGAAAAAGCAGAAAAGTACATCTTCACACTGACATACTGAGTGTAAATAAATGCCAGGGGACGATTTTGGATGAATGGAAGTAGTATCAATAATTGTGGGTTGGATTGTAGCATATTCCGGAAAACCTTTTACTATTATCTCTGAAAACTGACAGTCAATATGTATAACTTAAATTCCTTGATTATAAAATAAGTTGGTGTAAAAATTTTAATTTCAGCTAGCCATTATTATTTAGTTGGTCAGAATTTTGCATGTTCTGACAATTTGGGCAAACATGAACTGGTGAACTTCATTAAGTTAATGATGTAGCCACTAGGTGGCACTGTAAATGAGTTTCCATGACAGTAACTAAAGCCAATGAGGAAATTGATTTGAAATAATACTTTAGTCTTCTTTTTAATTATATGTTCTGTATTTGTTACTGCAATAGGAAAAAAGATATTAAGACAGACAAGTGAAAGGTATTGTTTATTAAGACTTATGGAAACACATCACAAATACACAAAACAGTAGGCAAATGTTTCATGGGTAATTGAGATTTCAAAATTATCATTTTTACTCCAGTGTTTTTTAGCCCCTTGCTTTTGGTAGTGTTGCATAATGGTAAGAACCACTGTCTTTCAGCTTCAGTGACCAGGGTTCATGCAGTGTCTGTGTGTCGTGTGATTGGATGGCATCCAGTCCAGGACTGATTCGGAGACTGAGGGGGAGACACTGTAAGGTAAGGCGGGCAGTTGTAGGTAATGGCAGTGCTGTCTTTGCAAGAATCCCTTGACCAATGAAGCCATTCGAAGTCTGAATACACCAAATTATGAAGCCGCTTTTGATTTAATCTTGACTAAAATATAGATTTTTGTTTGTTGGTTTCTATGTAATATGCACATTTTTTTATGTTTCCTTTGAGTCGCTATTCCCATTAATGAAAGAACAAAACAATTCATGTCCCTGTGGTGACTGGCCTTTTGAAGTACAACCTTATTTCTACTGTGTGGAAGACGGGACTGCATCAGAACTGTGTTTCGTTAACATTTAAACAGTGATACGCTAGACTCTGGGGGTCTAGAAAGGCTTCTCAAACTGAGCTGTCTAGTCCTCCACTTTCTGAAATCTGTTTTTATCCATTACAGCATAGTGGTGAGCCTGAGCCTCTCTTAGCAACATTGAATGTCAGGTAGGAGCAAACACCAAATCGAGCATTCAGCAGGCATCAGTATATACTAATGCATGCCAGCAAATACCCACCACAGGTCAGATTATGACCACCCTTAACCTAAACCTTCACATCTTTGAGGTCTGTAAAGACGCCCAAGGGACTTGTTTTACCATGGTAGTTAACCCTGTTCTACCCTTTTATACACGTTATTATGTAGAACTGTCCAAAAAACTCCTTAATCCCTTCTAGAACCCTTGTGTGTTACACTCTTTAATATCTATGACCTTTAGTAACAAGACAGCACTAAAACAGGCAGGAGAAAAAGTTTCACATTTATTCATCATGTCCTTATAGTTTGTGAGTTGTACTTATAAATACTTGTGTCGGTTAAAATAATGTACCCTGATAACAGAATGTCTTATTTGTCTGTGGTCTGGCTTGACCCAGTGTGGCCTTTAAATAGAATGGCAGGCAACATGGCCTGTCATGGTATGGCTCCTATTTGACTTGGAAAATGGCACAGAAGAGAGTAAGCCTCCATATTAGACTGAGGCTCATTGATACCCCTCTCAAATAAGGTGGGACTGCTTAGTTCCCAATGACTCAACTCAGGCTTTCCTCCTGAAGTTAGAAAGGGATGCCATAAATTCTACACATCCCTTACATTTCGGGCTATGCCATCCTTTTAATGACCTTTCATCGCACCTGTAGTCCCCCCAGGCTAGCTAACCAGAGATTTTTTTTTAATAATAAAGCAATTGGTTTCTCAGTATTTTGGTCTAAATGCATATTTTTAAAATTTGGTCTAAATGCATATTTTTAAAATACTATTACACCGTCCTGACAAGGTGGATGTAAAAACTCAACACGGGCAATATTCATCCATTGGAATTGAACCCAGGTTCTCTGTGTTTTGAAGAAGCTTATTTGAACATGCGTCTCTTGTGCAATGTTTTTTTTTTCCTATTTAATTAAAGGACCACTTTAGTATAACATCAAGTCAATAAAACTTCTGGGCTATTGATCTGGTGAGTTAAGTAGCAAAGGTGGTTGTTCATCATTTTCAGCTGCTTTTGTGTTATTGAAATTAACAACAGTGGCACTAGAGGGGCAACAATGAGATGACCCCCAAAACAGGAAAAGTTTAACAGGTGGAGGCCACTGACATTTTTCCTTCTGTTTTGTCACTTGTTTTGCATTTGGCTATGATCAGTGTCACTACTGGTAGCGTGAGGCCATACTTGGACCCTACAGAGTTTGGTTGCACAGGTAGTCCAGCTTCTCCGGGAAGGCATATCGATACGTGCAAAGTCTTAAGGGCTTGGAGGAGATTCCAGGAGACAGGCAATTTCACCAGGAGAGCTGAACAGGGCCCCTCGTAGAAGGTCCTTAACCCATCAGCAGGACTGACCGCTATCTGCTCCTTTGGACAAGGAGGAACAGGATGAGCACTGCCAGAGCCTACAAAATTGTGAATTTCCCCTTGGGATTAATAAAGTATCTATCTATCTAGCCAGCCACTGGTGTGAATGTTTCTGACCAAATAATCAGAAACAGACTTCATGAGGGTGGCCTATGGGCCCAACGTCCTCTAGTGGGCACCATGGAGCTCCACCACTGGTACCCTGTCCTTTTCACAGATGAGAGCAGGTTCACCCTGAGCACACGTGACGGACGTGAAAGGGTCTGGAGAAGCCGTGGAGAACGTTATGCTGCCAGTAACATCGTTCAGCATGACCGGTTTGGTGGTGGGTTAGTGATGGTCTGGGGAGGCATATCCATGGAGGGACACACAGACCTCTACAGACTAGACAAGAGCACCTTGACTGCCATTAGCTACTGGGATGAAATCCTTGGACACATTGTCAGACTCTGGTCCTGGGTTCCTCCTGGTGCATGATAATGCCTGGTGTCATGTGTTGAAAGGATGAAGGAATTGATCCCATTGAGTGGCTCACTCGCCTGACCTCAATCTAATAGAACACCTCTGGGTGGGACATTGTTTCGGTCCATCCAACGCCACCAGGTTGCACCTCAGACTGTCCAGGAGTTCAGTGATGCACTGGTCCAGATCTGGGAGGAGATCCCTCAGGACACCATTCGTCATCTCGATAGGAGCAGCCTCCCCCCCCACACACACACACGTTGCCGGGCATGCATACAAGCACGTGGGAGCAATAGAAGCTACTGCGTACAATTTGGAGTTGCTGTAATGGAATTTCAGCAAAATGGACTAGCCTTTCACTTTGATTTTTGGGGCGTCTTTGAATTCAGCCCTCTGTAGGTTGATCATTTTCATTTCCATCAAACGATGGGGCATCCTTTCATTCCTAACACATTACCCAATCCATATCAGTGGAGATATCCAGCAGGATTTTTTCTCCATTGAGATCTGATGTGTTTTCAAAGTGTTCCTTTAATTTTTTTTGAGCAGTTTATATTCCTTCTTGTGGTTTAGTTCTATAGTGTCACTCCTAAAATCCCTGGATCTGCTGCTCTCCACTCCTTTCTTGCGGCTACTCGCCCTGTTCAAGAATTCAGAGTGACATTACTGGCCCAGGACCTGTTCAGACTATAAAATCCTTAACTGCAGCTTGCTTTAAGGGTTTTCACGGCCACATAATTGAGTTGCTTGTGGGGAAATCTACATGTGTTATCCCAATTTTAGACCACATGCATGGGATAAGGATATAAATGGCATTTTTGAAACTGGGTTTCTGTGCATAACTGTGTTATTAAAGCTCATGTAAACCAACTCATAAATTAAGGAAAGTGGGCTGGCCTCCAAGTTCGTGTGAAAGAGAGAAGACATTTCTCCTGGAAGTTTTCAAACTCTGTTCTGCATGCTTACCCATTTAAATGAAATCTTCAACACCATAAAACTGACCATTTCTGTCCATTACTCTACACTCAATAAAGCAGCATGACAAAGGAAGGGCCGCTTGGCTCTTAGGCGACACGCGAGTAGAAAATTCGGCAAACCTGTCTGTTCCTCAGGTGTTTATTCACACTGAGCCCCTCCAGCGTTGTCCCCATTGAGTGTCATTCAGCTATGCCCTACCTGCTTACCCTCCCGCCCTTGATGCCAGCTCTCTCTACTGATTGCAGGGCATTGTGCACATGGCCTTATTGGGCGGCTCTCGCGTGATCTTGTTGCTTTATCCCCAGCCTCCACTTGGCTCAGAAGCTTATTTGCAGCTACCATTTTTATGCAGCTCTGCTGGAGGATCTCTTGTTAAGCAGGTAACTTTGGTTATTTCTACTGATGAAACTTAATGATGTCAGAGCAGGTGTTAATCACCTTGGCACCCAACATCCTCCCCAAGGGCAACCCATAAACGGCCATTACCAGCTCTGTAAAAGTGTGAAGATTTAATTAGTGCCAGCAGTGGTGCTGCTCTGGGCCAATGCCAGAGACAATAATGACTCGAGAGCGGCCAGGGAGTTAGCCGGCCAGCCTTCATTTTATAAAATGCAACCTCCACCCAGGAGATTAGACCTTCTGCTCAGGGTGTACTGTGATAAGTGGTGGCATAAGAAGTGTCAGAAGGCAAAGACAAGGGAAGGGACAGCAAATGAGCATTAATATTGAATCTCAATAAGTTAGAATATCATCAAAAAGGTCATTTATCTCAGTATTCAATTCAAAAAGTGAAACTCATATATAGATTCATTACAAACAGAGTGTTTATTTCTTTTCATTTTGCTGATTATGGCCTACAGGTAATGAAAACCCAACATTCAGTATCTCAGAAAATTAGAATATTGTGACAAAGTTCCATATTGCAGACTCCTGGTGTCCCACGCCACTCAACTAATTGCCCCAAAACACCTGCAGAGGCGTCCTGAGCCTTGAAATGGTCTCTCAGTCTGGTTTAGTAGGCCACACAATCAGACTGCTGACTTGACACTTGTCTAGAAGACAGTCATTGAGACCCTCCACAAGGAGGCTAAGTCACAAAAGGTCACTGCTAAAGACGCTGGCTGTTCAGAGTGCTGTATCCGAGTGGAAGGAAAAAAAAATGTGACAGCCAGGGATAATGGCAGCCTTGAGAGGATTGTGAAGCACAGCCCAAGGAGTGGACTGCAGCGGGAGTCAGTGCTTCAAGAGCCACCAAACACAGACGTATCAGGGACATGGGCTACAACTGTCACAGCGTTCCTTGTGTCAAGCCACTCCTGAGCCAGAGACAACATCAGAAGCGTCTTACCTGGGCTAAGGACTGTTAACAGCTCACTGGTCCAAAGTCCTCTTTACATATGAAAGTCATTTGGAAATCAAGAGTCTGGAGGAAGAGTGGAGAGGCACAGAATCCCAAGGTGCTTGAGGGTCCAGTGTGAAGTTTTCACAGTCCATGATGATTTGGGGAACTATGTCATCTGCTGGTGTTGGTCCACTGTGTTTTATTTATCAAGTCCAAAGTCCGCGCTGCCAGCCGTCTACCAGGACATTTTGGAGCACTTTGACAAACTTTATGGAGATGCTGATTTCATTTTCCAGCAGGACATGGCACCTGCCCACACTGTCACAAGTACCAATAGCCGGTTAAATGATCGTGGTGTGTATCACTGGGCTTGATTGGCCAGCAAACTCGCTTGAGCTAAACCCCATAGAGAATCTATCAGGAGAGACACCAGAGCCAACAATGCAGACGAGCTGAAGGCCGCGATCAGAGCATCCTGGGCTTCCATAACACCTGAGCAGGACCACAGGCTGATCACCTCCACGCCAGTAATTCATGCAAACGGAGCCCCGACTGAGTA
Organism: Erpetoichthys calabaricus; assembly: GCF_900747795.2. Lineage (NCBI taxonomy): Eukaryota > Metazoa > Chordata > Cladistia > Polypteriformes > Polypteridae > Erpetoichthys > Erpetoichthys calabaricus. The sequence goes on along the minus strand of NC_041411.2, from coordinate 73,570,740 downwards.
TTGAGTGCATACATGGACAGACTTTTCAGTAGGCCAATATTTCTGTCTTAAAATTAGTTTATTTTTCTGGTCTTATGTATTATTCTAATTTTCTGAGACAGTGAAGTTTGAGTTTTCTTGACCTGTTGGCTTAATCAGCAAAATGAAAAGAAATAAACACTTGAAATATATCACTCTGTCTGTAATCTATACTAATAAAAGGCAAAACCTTCACTCACTGACTCACTCATCACTAATTCTCCAACTTCCCGTGTAGGTAGAAGGCTGAAATTTGGCAGGCTCATTCCTTACATTTTACTTGACAAAGGTTAAGCAGGTTTCATTTCGAAATTCTACACGTAACGGTCATAACTGAATCCTACTTACGTACATATATACGTCCATAGCCTGCAGCCCGGTCACCGTGTGAGGCAGGGTTGCGTCCTGCGTCCCCCGGCCTCCCACATAGTTGGCTGCCTGCCTATTTTACACGTTTGGAGAACCGCCAATGCCTCTTAAACATCTTAGATTCACAGGTGACAATTTGAGTAGTGGACACTTTGATGTTTATGAATGTTTCAACTCTCAAAAGCTGGATGCAAAGTTATTGATGAAACCGGTTGTATGCTTACAACGCTTGACAGATGCCGAATGTCACTTCAACACAACAAGTCCTGCAAATATTAATGTAATTGAAACAAACCATGAAACTCAAACCAATTTATGACAGCAGCAATCCAAGCTGTGAGAAAACAGTAAAAAGGAGGTGTGTCAGATGTTGTGGTACAGCTAGACGGAAACAACTTCGTGACGCTGCCGCCAAATACTCGCAGAAAAATCAACAAGTTCATAGACACGCTGTTGCTAAATATTTGCAGGCAAATCCACAAGTTAATAGAGCTTCTGTTTCTATAGGTACGATCCCAATAATAAAAAGCAGCTCATACGAAAACAACACGTTTGGCTCAAAAAAGCCAATTGTGGATTTGCGTACAGCCACCGAAACTTTGTAACGGCGCGAGACTTCAGGTCACATGTCTGCAAAAGAACCTAATTGAGGCAACTATTTTTACTGGCAGTGGCTCAGGGCAGAGAGTTTTTATTCCTCGCATCCCCGTTATATGCTGAATGCAGGCTAAGGAGAAGCTGTTGGATCATCTGCTGGTGAGCTGCGTCTTCTGCTTGTCATTCTTTTAAGAGTTGGGAGCACATGAAGTGTGCGTGTCATCAAAGTGTCTCTCCGAGATGATCAGGTCTCGATTGCTTTGCTCAACCCAACCAAGAGGCGCACTATGCTCATGCCACTTCGCATCTTTCCCGCTCGCGTTGTGAAGGGGAGGGGGGGATAACTGAATACATGCTAAGGAGAAGTGGACAGATCAGCTGCTGGCTTTGTGCTGCTGCTGCCGAGATGCGTGTTCTGCTTGTTGCACTGCCCATCAATCATGTTAAAGCCTGTACAGCAGCTGTCCTTATGCCACTTTGTGTCTCTGCCACTCGTGTTGTGAAGGGGAGCTGAACGCACACTAAGGAGATGTGCTCGGATCATCTACTGGCTTGTTGCTGCTGGCGAGCTGCGTGTTCTGCTTGTTGCTTGTCGTTGTTTTAAGAGCTGGGAGCACATGCAGTGTGTCTGCCAAAAGCATTCCAACAACTGCTAGGTTAGATGTCAGTGAGCTTGTTTTAAATTGTTTGTAAGTAGGGTGTGACATGCAAAAGTCACCGTCTCAGGGATTTTGCTTCCTAAGGTTGTAATGTCTAATCTCGCGTGACGTCAATGTGTCTGTCCAAGATGATCACGTCTTGATCGCTTCGCTCAATCCCCTTGGATGCACGCTACGCTCCTGCCACTTCGTGTCTCTGCCGCTTGCGTTGTGAAAGGGGGGAGCTGAACGCACGCTAAGGAGATGTGGACAGATCAGCTGCTGTCTTGCTGCTGCTGCCGTGGTGCGTGTTCTGCTTGTTGCGCTGCGCGTCGATCATTTAAAAGCCTGTACAGCAGCTGTCCTCTTATCTCGCGGGACGTTAAAGTGTCTCTCGGAGGACGTCAAATTATCTTCCGAGAAGATCACGTCTTGTCTCCCTGCCAAGACGCGCTACATGCCAGTCACTTAGAGTCTCTGCCGCTCGCATTGTGAAGGGGAGGGGCTGAACACACGCTAAAGAGATGCGGTCGGATCAGCTGCTGTCGAGGTGCGTGTTCTGCTTGTTGTGCTGCGTGTCAATCATTTAAAAGCCTATACAGCAGCTGTCCTTTTGTCTCGTGGGACATTAAAGTGTCTTCCGAGAAGATCACGTATCGTCTCCTTCCAAGTTTTTTTTTTTTTTTTAATAGGCAGACGAGTTTCACTTTTTGAATTGAATTACTGAAATAAATGAACTTTTCGATGATATTCTAATTTATTTAGATGCACCCGTACTGGAGACCACTAAGGGGCCACGGACCCATTAAGCACCGCTGAGGCTGTAGGAACGAGTCTGCTGGCTGTCAGATTTGAATTTTGGGAAAGAAACTGGGAGGTGGGTGGAGGATGGAATTGACTGGTGGGGTTTAATTACAAGCTGGGCGAGGATGTCGTTAGGTCCAGTCAGGGTTTTACGAGAGCATCTCCATTTATAAGAACAGCAAGAGGCTGAGTAGACCTGGCAGAGTCTCTGTGGTCTGGCCGGGTGTCACTGAGGCAGCAGTGCTAAAAACCACACAAGGTGATCCCCATATTTTGCGAACAGTCATAGTAACGCAGTCCACCATAGCTGTCCATGTCCTGTGATCTCAAAAATTGAAATCTGTGCCTCAGGGCTGCTTGAATGAAGTAGTGAGGTTTTGAAGAGAAGATAGCGCCTCTCCCAATCTCGCCCGGACCCTTCTTTGACTTGATTATCAGATTACAGTCACACTTATGTAATGTGGTGTGATGATGTAGTAGGATGACCTGCTTTCCTGGTTTGAGTGGGCCAACCCTAATTGGTTAGGCTGACCAGACAGTCCTGTTTTATGTCTAGTATCCCAAATTTGAACAAAATGTCCCAGTTTTAGGTGTTTTCATGTAAAGGGGGGGACCACCAAACCATAACTGATTCTCAATTTTGTTTGCGTTTTAGTACACGTGTTGGATTAATGAGTTGTGTTCTGTTTTTGGGAATCTGACAATCTGGTCATCTTACAAGAGTTCATGTTTAGGACTTTGAAAAGATGGTCAAGCTATGAAGCAGTCAAAAGCCAAAAACGGGAAGGCAGGTGCACCGTTAACACAAAGCCAAAAAATCTCAAAAATACGAGACCAAAGAAAACTTTCAGGAAAAAGAGTTGATTTGAACCAAAAAATAATTGTCACGAAAGAGGGTTCAAACTTAATTATGGCGTTGAGAAAGGTTATGACCTCCAAGAACAGCACGGGAAGCTTCCTAAAGAGGGGTTCGAAAATGGTGATAATCGCAAACCAACAAAAAATGGAGGTGAAAACTACCAAAATAAATTTATAGAATTGAAATGAGCTAATCTACAAACTAATGTGACCCCACACCAGACCACTAGCCGCTCCCACAATCGCACTCGATTCACGACGACAGCAAGTGGATTGTGGCTGATACCTTGGGCGAACCTCCCTTACTCTGACGCTATGATGATCGTGCTACATTCACCATGGAAGGAAAAGCATTGACCTCATTAATTAATAATAATTATTAATAATTAAAAATAATTAATTATTATAACAATAATATTATAATAATTATTAGTTATTAATAATTAATAATAATTACTTGATTAATGTAAAGCTTAGATTGTGCAGGGCCTCCTAACCCTGCTTTGATGATTGTGCTAAATTCCCGTGGGTCTTTGTCACACTGGCATGTCAAACACTTGGCTGTGATACCACAAAGGTTAGCAAACACTGTTTTAGGATATATCTCTCTATTATAAAAAATAATTTTGCAACGAGACGTGATCTTTCGAAGAGAGAGAGAGACCCTTTCACGTCCCGCGAGACGGACAAGTCACGTCATACTTACAACCTTTGGAAGCAAGTCCCGTGATACACATGCAGAGCAGGTTAGAGATCATGGAAGTAGAAAAATTCGAAAGTCTCAAAAAAATGAGAGCAAAGATCGCATTAGCGCAAACAAATGGAAAATATTATTTGGTGAAATAACGGAACAGCAAAAAGAGATTGCATGGTATTTGGGGATGTTTGGGGGACAAGAAGGTGCTGTACAGGCTTTTAAGATCGAGCTGATCGAGCAAAGAGGAGGTAAAATAAAGTATTTGTTTCCCATTGTATCCCCGTTTACGAGGGGTTTCGGAGGGGTGTCCGTGTCTCCTTGGAGTGTGTTCAGCCCCCATTTTCACAACAGTGTCTAGGGCTGGTGGGGGAGGGGGAAGGGGTTGGCAAGCCCTCTAGTAAAAAAACCTCAAAACAAATCTAAGAACTCGCAAACAAACAGCGGATTTTCTTTTTCTTTGTAACATTTTCATCCATCCATTATCCAACCCGCTATATCCTAACACAGGGTCACGTGGGTCTGCTGGTGCCAATCCCAGCCAACACAGGGCTCAAGGCAGGAAACAAATCCCGGGCAGGGTGCCAGCCCACCGCAGGGTGCACACACACACACACACACACACATACACACCAAGCACACACTAGGGACAATTTAGGATCACCAATGCACCTAACCTGCATGTCTTTGGTCTGTGGGAGGAAACCCACGCAGACACGGGGAGAACATGCAAACTCCATGCAGGGAGGACCCAGGAAGCGAACCCAGGTCTCCTAACTGCGAGGCAGCAGGCTACCCACTGTGCCACCATGCCGCCCCTTTGTAACATTTTATTGAATTTATTACAGTCCAATAACATTCCATTCAAGCAAGTTTTACAAAACTAGGTTAGAAACAAATCAATTGTCACCCGTGAGACAGAGAGCTAGGCCAGCAGAGTAACACTTTAATAGCAGGAAAAATAAGTTAATAAATAAATAGAATTAAAAAAGGGAAGAAAATCCGCTTCCTCAATTTAAAAGCTTATTCTAAAATGTTATTGATCAGATCCTGCCAGGATTTGAAAAAGTTCTGCACAGATCCTCTAAGTGCGAATTTGATTTTTCTCCAGTTTCAAATTGTATATAACATCAGTTACCCACTGACTTAGAATAGGAGAGTTAGGATTCTTCCATTTGAGCAAAATAAGTTTACGTGTCAATAGTGAAGTAAAGGCAATTACGGTTTGTTTGTCCTTCTCCACTTTAAGCCCCTCTGTGAGCCCACCAAACACAGCTGTTAGCGGATTAGGAGGGATTGTGCCGCCAAGGCTGTCTGAAAGGCATTTAAAGATTTTAAAGATGTTAAGTTGGTGCCCACCCAAGACATATGACCTTGTGAGGCTGGAGCTCGATTGCAGCGTTTGCAGGTAGGATCTTGCCCTAGAAACATTTTGGACAATTTTAAATGAGAAATAATCAATTCTTGAGTAGCAGTGATGCACTAGTGAGTAGAAGGAATATGCTCTTGAGTGTGGGTTTAGAAATCTCCAGGCGTCTGATACATTCTGTTCGTCACAGAAGGACAGTCTCTGAAAATTATTTTTCTGGATAAAAATCAGAGAATTGTACTTTTTTCATTCGTGAGTGATATTTTTCCAAACCCTGCTGCTTACACACTTATTGTATCGAGCCTTTTGGCCAATAATGCCGCCCCCAATAATTTGCGGACCACCCCTAGTTACACCACTGCCTAAAGCAGATCCAGAATGTCACCTAAAACTGAACTATAGCTCAGGTTCAAGTTCTTCGCTTGCAAATACGATATGTTAAATTCACCGTTCTTAGAAAAAATGAGCTTGTTCAATCAATGAACGCGCTCCTTTGAACAACCTCGCAGTTCATGCACAAGACTGGAAGAAGGTATACGGCCATTTTCAGTTTCAACGAATCTCCGGGAAGTTCTGTTGGCCCGACTCGCTTGCACTGTCGCTCACAACTGGAGACGATGCAGCAGCGTCAGGTTCCGGGAAATCTGTGCTTTCCAGGTCGGTCTCCGAAAGGCCGTTCCTTGAATTTGGACTTGACGCCTGTCTAGGCTTGGATGACACTTTTTAGCTGTCTTTTCCTGTTTCTTTCTGCCAGTCATGTTTATATATGTTTGCATATAATGTAATTGAGCCCCCTCGGGATGATTAAAAAACAAAAAAAGGAGAAAAAATAACACCGCCCTTAACAGAGTTCTGCTTCAGACGTCCATCTCTTGTAATGGACGAGACCAACTCTTACAAGAAATTTAAGACAAGTGCACATTGCAACATTTGGCAGATATGGGAGGTGGACTTGTACCCTATCTTCATTACTTGTTTTATGCAATTTCTCACTGTCAGAAACGGTTTACGAGATGTTCTTGCTCCCAGGTGCGTATTGTGATAATGCAGCTTCATCATCAACATCAGAAGCATCAACTTTGGCATCAAACTGCAGATCTGGGTGTTTCATATGAAGACAAAGGAACCTCTGCACACCTTGCTTATGGAAACAAGTGGCTGAGTAGATTTCTTGGTGAGTTTTGTGATAATAGCTGCTGACGGATATTTGCTAGTATGAACAGGGCCATCTTAACAGCATTATAGACCCCCCTGGGGGCAAAGCAGTGCACTGGGACCCATACTTACACAACATACACAGATTAGCATGGGCCCCCTATGCTCGTGGGGCCCCTGGGCAACTGCCCAGCATGCCCAATGCGTTAAGATGGCCCTGAATATGAAAACCCATAAATGTCTCGACTTTTTGAAATCTAACCTCGAGGAAGCGTGTTCTAACTTTTTCCCACTTTTAATCATTCTTCATCTGTTTCAGACAGTGACGCAACTCAGCCCAACGCCATCATTTCAGGAGTCCTCAGCCAGAACGGGTTCCATCACGTCGCTTCTCCTGCTTCTTGAAGACCTTACCAGGTAGGCAAAATGACTTGTCATGAACGTATGCCCGGAAAAAGAAAGAGTCACTTCTGTTGACATCTGGAAATGAATGGAAAAGGAAAGGAACTCCCTAAGTGTTGTTCTGTAAGACGTTATGCATTGTGAAGGCTAGGAGGTGCCGCGGAGCCCCAAACCCCCAGCACACAGTCTCGGGTTCAAATCAAAGGGGTTTTTATTACACAAGTGCCTTCTCCAATGATGGGATACCGCATTCCTCTTCGTGCCACTCATGCCACCAGACGCATTCCCAGGGGTAGGATAAAAGGAGCGGCCTGCTTCAAAAGGAGACAGAGTCGGGGAGGAAGGAGACAAAGCCTGTTAGGAGGAGCAGAGGCTGAGAGAGACGGAAGTGCCAGTGATGGTGTCTAGGAAGTGGAGTGTTTATTGTTTGGGTGAGAAATGCTTGTTGTAAAGAGTTTCCCACAATAAAACCCTTGGTGTCTGATGATCTTGTGTCCAGTCCGATTTTGTCGGGAGCTTGGTAGGGCTGGAGCGCCCCCTGGTGGCCACAACTCTTTGACTGACGCTGCTGCGTTTGCACATGCGCTGTCAGGGTGTAAAGTGGAGTTTTGGATGCGCTACTTCTCTGGATGTTTCTCTTTCCAATTGCACAAAAGAAGAGCTTTTTGAAGGGCTGAAATCCACAGCAGCCTTTCCGCCTATGAATAGATTTTTGTACGTACTCACAGTGGCGTAGGTTGGGGCGGTCCGCACATTATTTGGGTTGGTTATTATTGGCCAAAAAGCTCAGTACAGTTCATGTGTAAGCAGCAGGGTTCGGAAAAATATCACTCATGAATGAAAAAAGTAAAATTCTCTGATTTTTTTATCCACAAATGTTTCAAAAATAATTTTCAGACTGTTCTTCTGTGACAGCATCAGACGCAGAAATTGTAATGTATGAGGCAATAACAAAAATAAACATAAACATTACACCAATATGAATTTCTAGGGAGATAAACAACTAATTTAAAATGTATAATTTCATTTCGTTATCAAACCGAATGTGTTCTTGTTCTGTGCAGGAAACATCCCCACCTATCACTTGTACACTACACCGGTTCTGGTTTTCGCAGCGTAATTATATTAAACTAATAATTAGAACACGGCTTATCAGTGCGTCTATACTATATTCTTGTGTAGTTGATGTTTATAAATAATTATATGTGAAAAATTATTGCTGTTTCTCTATATATGAATATATCTATGCAAAATGTATCTTCATTTTTCTCTATAGTCATTTTAATTTTCTATTCAAATAGGTTAACATATTCAGAACGGGCAGCACGGTGGCGCAGTGGTAGTGCTGCTGCCTCACAGTAAGGTGACCTGGGTTCACATGGGTTTCCTCTCCCAGTCCCCAGACATGCAGGTTAGGTGCATTGGCGATCCTAAATTGTCCCTAGTGTGTGTGTGTGTGTGTGTGTGCCCTGAAGTGGGCTGGCACCCTGCCCGGGATTTGTTCCTGCCTTGCGCCCTGTGCTGGCTGGGATTGGCTCCAGCAGACCCCTGTGACCCTGTGTTAGGATTTAACGGGTTGGATAATGACTGACTGACTGACATATTCAGATATGTTGATGGGCAGCAAATTGAAGCACCGCCCTGCCCCGCCCCGAGCGGCACGAACTCGAGCTACGCCACTGGGCAATATGTTGACCACCTGCACCGCTGCGTTCTGAGCTGGCCTGCTCTGCTCTGTTGATTTCTGGGCTGTCACAATCCTCAAGGGAAAAAGTGGTTTAGTAAATGGAAGGCGACATTTCTCAAGACTTCTTAAAAAAAAAAAGCTCTAAAATTGATTCTTATGTGAAAAGTAATGATAAAGCAATAATAAAAAGTAATGATAAAGGTGAAAAGTAATAATAAAGGTAAAAAGTAATGATAAAGGTGAAAAGTAATAATAAAGGTAAAAAGTAATGATAAAGCAATAATAAAAAGTAATGCTAATGGTAAAAAGTAATGATAAAGCAATAATCAAAAGTATTGATAAAGGTAAAAAGTAATGATAAAGCAATAATCAAAAGTATTGATAAAGCAATAATAAAAAGTAATGCTAATGGTAAAAAGTAATGATAAAGGTGAAAAGTAATGATAAAGCAATAATCAAAAGTATTGATAAAGGTAAAAAGTAATGATAAAGCAATAATCAAAAGTATTGATAAAGCAATAATAAAAAGTAATGATAAAGTAATGAAAAGTAATGATAAAGTAATGAAAAGTAATGATAAAGGTAAAAGTTAGTCGATTGTACCATCTGTAACTCCTGGGCGGATCTGCCATCAGGGTGACCTGGGTATGCGCTCTGGGGCCTTGGCATATGCAGGGAAACCCTTTGGCACAGAGTGACCCCACTAATACCTGTAAGAGTGGCCCTGGACCAGTGGAGGCCTCCAAACAGCCAAACCCCCCCCCCACCCCCCCCCGCCCCCGCCCCTCCCCTTATACCACACACAAGCAGTATGACAATCTAGGGAGATGCTTGGAAAAAATTGCATCATACGGTAAATCAGCTCAGAATAGACAACGAAAAAATCCCCACGTTAGTCAATTAGAGATGTTTATCCTGGAGTTTCTAATTAACACCCCAAGTGGCAACAAGCATTGTGGTCACAGCCAACTGACACACCATCAGGAATACTGGCCGGCCAAATTGTCTCTTTGAACCAGGAGGCACTGGACACTGCCAGGTAAGTTTGTTTGTGTCGCCTGCTCTCTCTTTCTCTGTTTGTATCCATTGCTTCTTCAGACATTAGAAAGTGGATGGTCTGTAAAGCTCCTCGCATCTTGTTTCGCTTGTGTCCTTCATCTGTGATCCCTTGAATAATTCCCATTGGCACAGCGGGTCGTGGTCACAGCTTACTGATATTACGTGTGCTACTGTCGGTGGACGACAAACTGTGACCCATCCATCCATTTTGTGAACAGATTGTTAGGATTTTCTAAATCATGGTTGGTTGAACTCAAAACAGGGGTCCTAGTGTCTGGCACTGGACAAGGAACTTCTAGGCTATTAAACTAATGGAAAATCTGCAGTACTGAGCAGTGTGTTGGATTATAGAAGGAGTCCAAGCAAAGGAGGACCTTTGGAGGTGGCATGAGGAAGTGTCATAAAGAGAGAGAGCAAAGGAGGAACAAACAGTCCTGATTCTTCACAGGGCATGGCCTTGAGGCTAAGGATCTGTGCTGACCATCGGAAGGTTGCCGGTTTGAATCCTGTAAAATGACAGAAGTGACTGTACTCCGTTGGGCCCTTGAGCAAGGCCCTTAACCTGCAGTTGCTTCATTCTGGGTATGAAGTTAATCTGCATCCAGACCTGCAAGAAGGTCCTCCAATGTGCAGGGAAAACTTGGGGGTTTTCCTGCCAGCATTTTTATAAAGCAGTTCCAGTGTGGTGCTGGGATGTCATGTGCTGCACTCGGGTCCCAATCCCTTGTAGTGTGTCATGTGTCGTGTGCGGCAACGTGTTACATGAGCGCATGCTCCCAGCCTCCCTCTCTCCTCTCTCATTCAATTGCATTAAGCCGGCTTCAGTTTCATCAAAAACAAATTCCTGTGGAACGTGAGAGCAAAATGAAGAAAGCAAAAAGGCAACACACAAACTCCATAAAGACACTGATAGAGGGTTTGAATCTAAATCCAGCCGCATGTCAGCATGGAGTTTGCGTATTCTCCCTGAAGGCTGCTCTGGATGAGCAAGTTAGTTTACATGGTGACTCTGCAGGTCCCAGGTTGAATGACTCTAAATATGTCCTCATCGGATGAGCAATACTACTTCAGAGGGGGAACCGTTTTAGAAAAAGTGACACTGGGAGGTCACTCCTGGAATCAGGGCTAGCAGGGTGAGGGGGTCCACAAAAGGTGACAACAAATCAGTCGAGGGGCAGTACAGTGGCGCAGTGGTAGCACTGCTGCCTCGCAGCAAGGAGAACTGGGTTAGTTCGCTTCCCGAGTCCTCCCTGCGTGGAGTTTGCATGTTCTCCCCGTGTCTGCATGGGTTTCCTCCCACAGTCCAATGACATGCAGGTTAGGTGCATTGGCAATCCTGAATTCTGCTTGGTGTGTGTGTGCCCTGTGGTGGGCTGGTGCCCTGCCCGGGATTTGTTCCTGCCTTGTGCCCCGTGCTGGCTCCAGCAGACCCCCGTGACCCTCTGTTAGGATATAGCGGGTTGGATAATGGATGGATAGATGGAAATCAGTCGAGGAATTGACCCCAATATTATTGTAAACATCAAATCTCTACATTCTTTCATGGGGAGGAACAGGGATGTTAACGTGTTTCTCATCCATTTCTCTCATTGATCTTGTGTTAAATCCTTGGGATTTGTGTCCATTCATGGGGGCCGGGGGGGGGGGGGGGGCACACTAATGAATTTGCCCCTTCCTGTTCAAAAGCACCGTTTCTCCCTAAAGTGGTCAACTGTGGCCCCTGCTCTCTTGAGCCCCATCTTCAAGGCAAATGACCATCTGGGGACAAATAAAGTTCTACTAGCAAATTCGCAAGAATAAAAGCGTTAATGAAATGATGATGAGGGAGAGAAGAACATCAAACGTTACAGAAAGAAAGGAGATTATTTTAATAGATAGATAGATACTTTATTAATCCCAAGGGGAAATTCACATACTCCAGCAGCAGCATACCGATACAAAAACAATATCAAATTAAAGAGTAATAAAAATGCAGGTAAAAAAAGACAATAACTTTGAATAATGTTAACGTTTACCCCCCCCCCCCCCCACCGGGTGGAATTGAAAGTAGCGACTTGTGAGAGGACTCAATATTATGACAGTCCTATGATTAGTATGGGATGTTGTTATAGTCAGGAATATTTACAATACAAAGTGTAACACGAACAGGTTAACAGAACATATTGGACATGTAAGTGTGAAGTGTGACCGTCAGGTAATGAAGTATACTGACGTGTATAAGAACAGTCGGAAAACGCAATTTGTTGCATAAACGTTACCGTCGGCGAAAATATTCCCCTGTGTGTAACCCGCAAATACCTGTACGTTTAACCCGGGTTTAGATGAGAATGGGAAAGGCGCTATATATAAATAAAGTGTATTATTATTAGATGTAACTCTGGAAAATACAAGACAATACAATACAGTTTATTTTTAGATAGATAGATAGATACTTTATTAATCCCAAAGGGATTATACAAATCACACAAGGAGTGCCACAATAGGGTATCCGTCAATAAGGGCGCGCACATAAAGGCGACCTTCAAAAGGGTGACGTCAATTGAGCGCCGAATAAATGCGCGCGCAAATAAAGGAGCGCTTCAAAAGGGTGACGTCAATTGGGCGCAGCGAATAAAGGCAAACGCAACAAAATTACAGAAAATTTATTAGATAAAGGCAATGATTGAACGTATAAAAAGGTGAAAGCAAGAATATTAAAACATCCAATTAATTAATGCATGAACTTCTAACGAACTATTTCTAAAGCTCTCTATATTTCCTTGTTTTCAAAATTACAGAAAATTAGATTAAGGCAATGACTGAATGTATAAAAAGGTGAAAGCAAGTTACACTTGAAGCTGTAGATTATGTGCAATGCCACGTAGATATTCGAGATGCGGTCTATTAGCATAATCAAGGACAATTAATTTAATTCGCTCCGAGGTCATCCTTTTGAAGCGCTCCTTTATCTGCGCGCGCATTTATTCGGCGCTCAATTGAGGTCGCCCTTTTGAAGATCGCTTTTATTTATGTGCGCTTTTATTTTCCGCGCCCAATTGAGGTCGCCCTTTTGAAGGTCGCCTTTTTGTGCGCGCCCTTATTGAATTGAACCCCTCCGCCGTCTCGGCCACAGAGAGGGGATGGTAAAAGCCTCAGTAGTCCGCCATACCTCTGGTGGAATAAAGTCCAGCCTTGGGGATGCGTGGAGCTCGAATCGCTTCCCTATATTAATTAAATCAGCCCTTCCATACTGGATTAATGCTTCGAGTGGTTTAACTAACAGTAAAAATTTAATTACAAATAAAACGAAGCCAAAAGCCGAGAGCCACCGAGCAGTTGCGTGGGACAGCTAGTTATTTATAAAGTGCTTTTCACAGACAGTGTCACAAACCACAGTACACCATAGACAACAATTAAAACACAGTTACAGACAGTACAAAAGATAAAATGAAGCTAACATTTCAACAAATGAACCATAAAATTCAAGAGTCAAAACAGCTACCCTTCTTCTTCTTCTTCTTCTTCTTCTTCTTCTATCGGCTGCTCCCGTTAGGGGTTGTCACAGTGGATCATCTTCTTCCACATCTTTCTGTCCTGTGCATCTTGCTCTGTTACACCCATCACCTGCATGTCCTCTCTAACCACATCCATAAACCTTCTCTTAGACCTTCCTCTTTTCCTCTTGCCTGGCAGCTCTATCCTTAGTACCCTTTGCCCAATATACCCAGCATCTCTCCTCTGCACATGTCCAAACCAACGCAATCTCGCCTCTCTGACTTTGTCTCCCAACCGTCCAACTTGAGCTGACCCTCTAATGTCCTCATTTCTAATCCTGTCTATCCTCATCACACCCAATGCAAATCTTAGCATCTTTAACTCTGCCACCTCCAGCTCTGTCTCCTGCTTTCTGGTCAGTGCCACCGTCTCCAACCCATATAACATAGCTGGTCTCACTACCGTCCTGTAGACCTTCCCTCTTGCTGATACCCATCTGTCACAAATCACTCCTGACACTCTTCTCCACCCATTCCACCCTGCCTGCACTCTCTTCTTCACTTCTCTTCCACAATCCCCATTACTCTGAACTGTTGATCCAAAGTATTTAAACTCATTCACCTTCACCAACTCTACTCCCCTCATCCTCACCATTCCACTGACCTCCCTCTCATTTACACACATGTATTCTGTCTTGTTCCTACTGACCTTCATTCCTCACCTCTCTAGAGCAGATCTCCACCTCTCCAAGGTCTCCTCAACCTGCTCCCTACTATCGCTACAGATCACAATGTCATCAGCAAACATCATAGTCCACGGGGACTCCTGTCTAATCTCATCTGTCAACCTGTCCATCGCCATTGCAAATAAGAAAGGGCTCAGAGCCGATCCCTGATGTAATCCCACCTACAACTTGAATGCATCTGTCACTCCCACCGCAGACCTCACCACGGTCACACTTCTCTCATACATATCCTGTATAACTCTTACATACTTCTCTGCCACTCCCAACTTCCTCATACAATACCACAGCTCCTCTCTTGTCACCCTGCCATATGCTTTCTCCAGGTCCACAAAGACGCAATGCCACTCCTTCTGGCCTTCTCTAAACTTCTCCATCAACATCCTCAGAGCAAACATTGCATCTGTGGTGCTCTTTCTTGGCATGAAACCATACTGCTGCTCACTAATCATCACCTCACTTCTTAACTGAGCTTCCACTACTCTTTCCTATAACTTCATGCTGTGGCTCATTAATTTTATTCCCCTGTAGTTACTGCAGTCCTGCACATCCCCCTTGTTCTTAAATATCGGCCCACCAGTACACTTCTTCTCCACTCCTCAGGCATCCTCTCACTTTCCAACATTCCATTAAACAATCTGGTTAAAAACTCCACTGCCATTTCTCCTAAACACCTCTATGCTTCCACAGGTATGTCATCTGGACCAACGGCCTTTCCATTTTTCATCCTCTTCATAGCTGTCCTTACTTCCTCCTTGCTAATCCGTTGCACTTCCTGATTCATTATCTCCACATCATCTAACCTCTTCTCTCTCTTGTTCTCTTCATTCATCAGCCTCTCAGCTACCCATATGCTTACCTAAACATGTGCCTCTTCAACTCTTTTTTAAATATATCAAGTGCAAGCAGGGGTCGCCAACTCCAGTCCTGGATGACCACCGTGGCTGCTTGTTTTCATTCTAACCCTTTTTTTAATGAGTGCCCTGTTTGTGCTGTTAATTAACTTCTTGTGAATTCATTTTAAGTGAATTGCTTTTTTAAGATTTGTTCCCCTGAATTTCTTCATCGTTCCTCTGAATTGCTTCATTTCTTTCCTTAAATGGCACCCAAACAGAAATGAAATGTGAAGTGAGGGAACCAACAGAAGACCAACTCAGTCAGGGCCTCAAACTCCAACCAATTTCACCCCAACCAACTGCTTAATTAGACTCTGATTCTTGTCGTTCATTAAACTCGTTCTTTAATTCCATGGCTTGTTGCTGCTCTCGTGGTGCATTAGCAGACATTTCTGAAATTGTTGATTTTCTCTTTTCTAAGAGCACATTATTAAAATGTTTTGTGGACCTGAGCAGACTAACATTCCTGAGACCTTCACCTTTCTTTATTTTCAGATATTGTGTGATGGACACCAGTTGTTTTGGCTCATTTTGTATCTCATTATTGTTTGGCTGCTAATTAAGGAAAAGAAACAATTGAGGGGTCCGAGTCTTCAAGAGGAAGTGAAATAAAATGAATTCAAAAGAAGTTAATTAGCAGCAAAAACAGGTCACTCATTAAGAAAAGGGTGAGAATGAAAACCTGCAGCCACAGTGGTCCTCCAGGACTGGAGTTGGTGACCCCTGCTGTGAAGCACAAGGAAGGCTATTCCACTGAAATGCCCAATCCCCACGAGTCTTTAGCCGAGTACATGGATCAGTGTTTATGCTAGTAAGAAGATATGAAACACGGAGCTTGAGACTTTGTAGACATAATATGTCCCATACTTAGCTAAAAGTAACCTCACTAAAAAGTACCCAGACCATGACCATAAATCGTACAAAGGTAGCCAGTGAGTCACTGTACACGTGAAGAAGATGTGAGAACTTGCTTTGATGTTTCTGTCAGAGCAGCGGTCTAGAATTTCCCCTTGGGATTAATAAAGTATCTATCTATCTATCTATCTATCTATCTATCTATCTATCTATCTATCTATCTATCTATCTATCTATCTATCTATCTATCTATCTATCTATCTATCTATCTATCTATCTATCTATCTATCTATCTATCTATCTATCTATCTATCATCTATTTAGACAACCATCCCTAAAATCATTCAGGTTGTATATTTTTCATATCCAACATTTGATGTGCCCAAATACTCTGCGAATAAACAAATATAGAATATAGTCTGGGCATTATCTCACTGACATTGTCGTGTTATTTGTGGACACTAGTGATCGAACTTAGAGTTCAGTTAGGTAATACCTTGTGCTCGTCCACATAAACTTGTGTCTCCTGGCCTTTGTTAAAGTATTCAGGTTTAGGAGGCTTGAGCATCAGTAGCCTTTGTCTGAGGTTTAGTGCAGAATCTTTCACAAAAAAGTAGCCATCTTTTATTAAGGATTCCATTGGAACGTATTGTAGTGTGTATAATCGATTGGATACACCTTATTAATCCCTGCGGTATTTGCAACACAAAGCTAATAATTCAGGCATTTCTAAGAGTAACTAGTCCACTGCTGGAGACCACAAATTCCTTTTGTGGACATCTTCATAATAAAACAATAGTCCTGTTCCATTACTAACTGTCCCTCACTGCTCTTCTATTGTTTTAGAAATTACAAACTCTAGAACTTCTTCCCCAATTAAAAAGCATAGCACAGTGCCGCTTACTGATGGTGGTGGTCCACCACAATGTACATTGTTATGAAATGCCAAGTATTCTCCATCGGGGTGTTCTATGGCTTGACTTCTGCCCCTAACTATACATAACTTCCTTCACTTACAGCCCCAGTCAGGTCCCCCCCTTCATGATAACCTTCACATTGGGCCATGTTTAAGTATATGTGTGACTTGTGGTGTGTGGAGGCCCAGTTATAGTCAACTCACTACAATCCAAGATAAACGTTTTGCACCATACACTCTCCAGACATGGCACCCAGTCATGTGAAAAAGTAAGTATATCCCATGAAATGTTTGGTTTTTATTTTCTAACGTAGGTGTACTGCTATCAGGATCTTCTCGTCAAATGCTGCTTTTGGTTTTTTGCCAAACATGTCTTCTAGTAATGTGGCTAAATAATTCAGTTGTCTCGTCCGTCCAGAACAGATAGATAGATAGATAGATAGATAGATAGATAGATAGATAGATAGATAGATAGATAGATAGATAGATAGATAGATAGATAGATGTTAATTTTAATGTAGTAGGCAGGATAGATAGATAGATAGATAGATAGAAATTTGTAGTGTAGTAGGCAGGATTAGATAGATAGATAAATAGATAGGTGTTAATTTTAGTGTAGTAGGCAGGATAGATAGGCAAGGCACTACATTATAGATAGATAGATAGATAGATAGATAGATAGATAGATAGATAGATAGATAGGTTTTGATTTTAGTGTAGTAGGCAGAATAGAAAGATAAACAGGTGTTAATCTTAGTATAGTAGGCAGGATAGATAGGTAAGGCACTATGTGATAGATAGATAGACAGATTGATCGATCGATAGATAAGTGTTAATTTTAATATAGTAGGCAAGATAGATAGATAGATAGTTAGGTGTTAACTTTAGTGTAGTAGGCAGGATAGATAGGTAAGGCACTATGTGATAGATAGATAGACAGATTGATTAATCGATAGATAGGTGTTAATTTTAGTATAGTAGGCAAGATAGATAGATAGTTAGGTGTTAACTTTAGTGTAGTAGGCAGGATAGATAGGTAAGGCACTATGTTATAGATAGATAGATAGACAGATAAGTGTTAATTTTAGTATAGTAGGCAAGATAGATAGATTAAAAGATAGATGAGTGTTAATTTTAGTATAGTAGGCAAGATTGATAGATAGATGAAAGACACTATTTAAGAGAGAGATTGTTCCAGAAGTCGTGGCCCTTATCTAGGTGTTCATGGACAAACTTTTCTCTTGCCCTGAAGTTCTCAACAGCAAATATTTTCTCCTTCTTTCACACCCCCCATGTAGATCTCATTTGTGTAACCTCTTTCTAATGTACTTTAACGTCAACAGTGTGGTAAGAGTTGTCTGCAGATCCTGCAATGAAATTCTACGGTTCTTTCAGCATCTTGCAAATCTTCTCTCGGACTGAACTTGCTGGGGCGGTCTGGCCTGGACAAGTTGGCAGTTTTAGATGATCTTCTGGACAGTGGAATGGTTGATTTCCAATTGTTTGGAGATCTTTTTAAAATCCTTCCCAGACTCATAGGCATCTCTAACCTTCTTTTTGAAGGACTCCACTCTTTCACTCTCAACATGGTGAGAACACACAGACAAGGTCCTCTCTGATGGCGTGCTAATCCTTTGTACCTCTTCCGGTGTACCTGATTGTCATTTGAGGTAGGGATAAATGGAGGGGTGGACTTATTTTTTCCAAAAAAGCTAATGATGGGCTACAAAAAGTCAATGTGGCATGATGTTTATTATGTTATATCACCATTATCTATGGGTACTGTTTAAATGAAGATCAAATCTTGATATGTCCACATATGTTAAAGAGTAGTGGTAACTGGCATGGTACCTTCTAAGTTGCATGCAAAAGAAACAAAAAATCAACAACAAATAATGAACAAAAAATTTTTTGCCTTGAAAATTTCCTCAGGACACTGTCGCTTTATACAGCAATCTCCTCTCATCATGGCCTGGTCTCGCTTGAAAGAGGAGTTTTCCAGGAGCAAACTGAAGCTTGTTCCTCCAAATCCAGATGTCCTACTGTGGCCACAGGTGAGGAGTATGGCAGAATGGGAGGCTTTGTGAAAGTGGCAGCCAGCTTTTAGGTTGGGTGGGTGCCTTGTTGTAGCAACTTATGGGTGTTCATTTTCAGCTAGCTAGCTGCATGAGTTTGCAGATCCTTTCTTTCCACGTTGAACTTTTGATACAGCACTCTTCATATTGGTCTTTGACTCAGTGTGTGGGACAATCTATCAAATGAGAAATCATCTGAGTTCAAAATTAGGAACACACACAGTCTAAGCCAAAGAGGTGTTGAGATGGAGCAGCCGTGAGCTTAATAAGAACTGCAGCCCGGTCACAACCGAGATGAGTCAGCTGGGTCTCGAAGATCATCCATCAAAGTGACTTGTGAGGATGAAAAAACAGGAGCAAATGTTCATGCAACAATTTCAATCTATTCTCATAAAAGTAACAGCACAAAATTCACATACATGAAAACACACACACCTGTCTAAGGTACTTGATAAAATCATTTCCAGTTAACGGAAGGTTCCAGAGTAATCCGTCATCTCCCATCTGATGGCACGTCTAGTAAATGAGTGCGATCATTCCGAGCCTGTCCCATAGTACAAAGCAGTCTATAAGATTAAAACACATTAAAATGTATGCGTGAACGTTTCCTCACAAGTCACTTTCATGGACGGTTAAATTATCAGTGGCCAAAAGCCAAAGTGTTGCCCAGGAGTCTGCAAAAGGAGTGAAACTGCAATTAACTTTAATACGACATGACTCCTCCTGATACTGGCCTCCTCACCATCTCATAGCCTTGTGAATGTTTTGGTGATTGTTCCATTTTATAACAAAGTTTAAATTAAACAAGGTGATACACAGAATTAAATGTGGTGCTGCACAATAAAACGAGGTGACACACAGAATTAAATGTGGTGCCCACAATTAAACAAGATGACACGTACACTTAAGGCGACGCACACATTCAAACGAGGTGCCGTATAAAATTAGAGATGACATGTTCACAATCAGAGGGGTGACAACAAGTAAAAATGTATGGAAAGTGTAGGTACCTTGGCAAAACAAAAAGAAAACACTGATTGGTGGCAAGGTTTCCTTGTCAGTCCACAGGGGAAGTTTCCAGTTAAGTGGTGTGCTGAGTGAGGCAAAGCTAATATAGCATTCTTTTTTGGCAATCACAGTTTCCAATATATGTACGTGATGGTATACATTAACAGGCGGACATCCATTTCTTTTTTCCTATTATGCTCGGCACCGCATTTAATTCTGTGCATCACCTTCTTTAATTGTGCTCGTCACCTTGTTTTATTGTACGGCACCACATTTAATTCTGCGCGTCACCTCGTTTGAATGTAAGCGTCACCTTTTTTAATTGTGCGGCACCACATTTAATTTTGTGCATCACCTTCTTTAATTGTGCTCGTCACTTTGTTTTATTGTACGGCACCACATTTAATTCTGCGCGTCACCTCGTTTGAATGTAAGCGTCACCTTTTTTAATTGTGCGGCACCACATTTAATTTTGTGCATCACCTTCTTTAATTGTGCTCGTCACTTTGTTTTATTGTACGGCACCACATTTAATTCTGCGCGTCACCTCGTTTGAATGTAAGCGTCACCTTTTTTAATTGTGCGGCACCACATTTAATTTTGTGCATCACCTTCTTTAATTGTGCTCGTCACTTTGTTTTATTGTACGGCACCACATTTAATTCTGCACATCACCTTGTATGAATGTGTGTGTCACCTAAAGTGTGTGTGTCATCTTGTTTAATTGTGTGGCACCACATTTAATTCTGTGTGTCGCCTCGTTTTATTGTACGGCACCACACTTAATTCTGCGCGTCACCTCGTTTGAATGTGCGCGTCACCTTCTTTAATTGTGCGTGCCACCTTTTTTTTATTGTGTGGCACCACATTTAATTTTGTGCAACACCTTCTTTAATTGTGCTCGTCATCTTGTTTAATTGTACCGCACCACATTTAATTCTGTGCGTCACTTCGTTTGAATGTGCTCGTCATCTTGTTTAATTGTACCGCACTACATTTAATTCTGCGTGTCACCTCATTTGAATGTGTGTGTCACCTTCTTTAATTGTGCGTGCCACCTTTTTTTAATTGTGCAGCACCACATTTAATTCTGCGCGTCACCTCATTTGAATGTGCGCGTCACCTTCTTTAATTGTGCATGCCACTTTTTTCTAATTGTGTGGCACCACATTTAATTTTGTGCATCACCTTCTTTAATTGTGCTCGTCATCTTGTTTAATTGTACTGCACCACATTTAATTCTACGCGTGACCTCGTTTGAATGTGAGCATCACCTTCTTTAATTGAGCTCATAACTTTTTTTAATGTACGGCAGCACATTTAATTCTGCACGTCACCTCGTTTGAATGTGCGTGTCACCTTCTTTAATTGTGCACGCTACCTTTTTTTAATTGTGCGGCACCACATTTAATTCTGCGCGTCACCTCGTTTGAATGTGCGCGTCACCTTCTTTAATTGTGCGCGCTACCTTTTTTTTAATTGTGCGGCACCACATTTAATTCTGCGCGTCACCTCATTTGAAATTGTGCATCACCTTCTTTAATTGTGCGCGTCACCTTCTTTAATTGTGCGGCACCACATTTAATTCTGCGCGTCACCTCATTTGAATGTACGTGTCACTTTAAGTGTGTGCGTCTCTTTGTTTAATTGTGCACTGCACACCTTTAAATTTTTTGTCACTTGCCCTTCGGGGCCCACGTAACGAGTCCCTGTGGTAACCATTGCTGGGCAACAGCAAACAATATCAAAAACCTGCCTGAAAAGAATTTCACATCCACTTGTGTGCTCACAACATGCTCAATGCATGCAGTTTTTGCTAAAACATCTCTGAAAAGAATCTCACGTTATTTGTGTTGCATCATCCCACATGTCACAAATCATTCAGTTTTTCTTTTGCTAAAACTTTGTTAAATAAATAGCGTCAGACAATGAAAGTTGTCCCTCTAGATGGGATAATGCTTTTAATTTGAAGACCCTCCTTTCCCCCTGTTCAGGTTTGAGATCATTGTCATGTTCCTCTCCTGCCATGCCTCCTGAGAATGGGACTCCTCTTTTCATTCCGTATCCATGGTGGCACCTGTCGTCTCCCCT
>NC_041411.2:73446533-73544033 GCF_900747795.2 Erpetoichthys calabaricus | reverse complement strand
GAAGGCACAAGGTAGGAACACCAAATATTGATTTGATTTAGATTTCTCTTTGTTCGCTCACTTTGCATTTTGTAAATTGATAACAATAAACAATCATTATTTATATTTCTGAAAGCATTTACAGCATTTTTTCACACGTGCCTAAAACTTTTGCACCATACTTTATATATATATATATATATATATATATATATATATATATATTTTTTTTTATTGTATTTTATGTTTAATTTTGTACAGTATTTAAAACATCCATCCATCCATCCATCCATTATCCAAACTACAGGGTCATGGGGGTCTGCTGGAGCCAATCCCAGCCAACACAGGATGCAAGGCAGGAAACAAACCCCAGGCAGGGCGCCAGCCCACCGCAGTATTTAAAACATATTCACTTTGTATTTTCTTGTATGGTCCACTGGCACGTACAGAACATCTATTTTTGTTGTGTTTGCACATTTTGTTGTATTACACATGGGACATTAAATTTGGGTTCATAACTAGTTTGTGAGAACATTCTAATTTTCCATACGTTGATTGCATTGTGTTTACTTCTTTTAAAAGTTTTTGTTTTATGCACAATCCTTCATTCTATAATAACTGTCAGTCAGTCATTTTCCAATCCACTATATCCTAACACAGGGTCACGGGGGTCTGCTGGAGCCAATCCCAACCAGCACAGGACACAAGGCAGGAACTAACCCCGGACAGGGCGCCAGCCCACCACAGGGCACACACACACACACCAAGCACACACACTAAGGACAATTTAGGATCGCCAATGCACTTAACCTGCATGTCTTTGGACTGTGGGAGGAAACCCACGCAGACCTTCTCATGTGCTTCTAATACTTTTCTAGTACGTGTAAATCACCAATTTTAAGAATACAAGTTTCTATACGCTTTGGATGGACCACTCAAGGACAATCAGATTTGTCCCAAAGCCACTCTGGCATTGAACTGACTGTATACTTTGGGTTATTGTGGTGCTGAAAAGTGGACCATCCCTCTAGTCTCAAGTCATGTGCACTTTCGGCAGGTTTCTTCATGGACCTCTCTGGATTTGGCTGTGTTCTTTCCTTCTTCCTTCAATTCCTTCATAGCATGATACTGCCACTGCCATGCTTCAGGTAGGTGATGACATAACGACGTAGCACTTGGAGTTCCAATCTCATCGGACCTTCCTCATGATCTCAGAGTCCTTTAAGTGGTGTTTGGCAAGAGTGGAGTCCATCTTTCCATTCTACCTTAAAGGTCTAATTGATGATGCGCTGGTGATCACTCCCCAGAGGACTTCTGAAGCTCTGTTAGAGTGACCATTGGGTTCTTAGTCACCTACCTCCCTGACCAAGGCTCTTCTGGCTTGGTTACTCAGTTTGGCCAGACAGTCCACTCCAGGAAGAGTCCTGGGGATTCACCTTTCACATGACAAATGTACTACTGAGGCCGGTGTGCTCCTGGGAACAGTCAAAGCTTTAAAATGTTTTCTTCTTGCTGGTTTGTGGAGGTCTACAGAGAGTTTCTCTGACTTCATGTCTTGTGTTTTGTCCTGACATGTGGTGTGAATTGTGGGACTGTCTATACTCAGGTCCACATGTCCAGTCAACACAGGTGGACTCCCAACTTCTTGAAGCATCTCAAGGAGGTTGGACCTGAACACAGTTTGGAGTGCCACAGCAAAGGATCTGAACACTCCTAAAAAGGGGAGATTTTACATTTTGATTTTTTAGCAAACTTGCAAACCTTTTTTAAAAACATGCTTTCATTTTGTCAGTTTGGGATTTTGAGAGTAGATGGATGGTCAAAAGTGGCAAATTTATCCATTTAAAAAGAAACCTACAACACAATAAAGTGTGCAGGAAGCGAATGGGTCGAAAGACTTTCTGAATGCACTGTGTAGGGACATTCGTGTCACATTTGCAGGGTCCCCTCTCTCTCCAGCACCATGACTAGTAAATATGACAAGCTGACCACAAAGCCTTTGTCCTCCTTAGCTGAAAAATCTCAGAACACGTTTGTCCTAAATAAATCTGCAATAAATTAGAAACCAAACATGGTGTGAGGCATTCCATTACTTCAGTCCCCTCAAGAAATGACACACACTGGCCATCGCAAAATCTGCAGAAGTAATCGTCGCCAGTCTCCATCTGCCAGGATCTCCCCCTGGATGGGAACACTGCCATCATGTCGACCTAAAGATGCGACCTCGAGTAGAGAATAAAGCAGTCGGGAAAACACAAAGGGTTACAGCGGGCAGGGACCAAGTTAAAGTGTGTTTCATTAAAATCAAACCAAATCAAATTTGATTTGTGACATATAATGTATACACACAGTACAATTTGTTGTGAAATGCCTAGTTACTAAAATCCAAGACACTGCATTAGAAGAATTTTAAACGACAGTAAACAATATAAATCTATTATGTTCAATGACCTCAATAATATGGATTATATTAATATCATAAAAATTTATAATAACTAGCTGTCCTACCCATCTAAGACAGGTTGGAATCTAAATAATCAAGGTAGACCTCGGTATAGTCAGCTTTACTTTTTGCATTAGACTAGCAGTTGGAGCATATATTGTAATGCATGTAGTAATAAATTACATTGCATTTTTTTATTTCAACAGGTGGCGCATCACAAACATTTATGCACTGCAGTTGTCATTCCAACAAATGGTGCATCACAAACATTTATGCTTTGCAGTTGTCATTCCAACAGGTGGCACATCACAGACATTTATGCTTTGCAGTTGTCATTCCAACAGGTGGCACATCACAGACATTATGCTTTGCAGTTCTCATTCCAACAGATGGTGCATCACAAACATTTATGATTTGTAGTTGTCATTCCAACAGATGGCGCATCACAAACATTTATGCACTCCAGTTGTCATTCCAACAGATGCCGCATCACAGACATTTATGTACTGCAGTTCTCATTCCAAAAGGATGGTGCATCAAGACATTTATGCACTGCAGTTGTCATTCCAACAGATGATGCATCACAAACATTTATGCACTGCAGTTGTCATTCCAACAAATGGTGCATCACAAACATTTATGCTTTGCAGTTGTCATTCCAACAGGTGGCACATCACAGACATTTATGCTTTGCAGTTGTCATTCCAACAGGTGGCACATCACAGACATTTATGCTTTGCAGTTCTCATTCCAACAGATGGTGCATCACAAACATTATGATTTGTAGTTGTCATTCCAACAGATGGCGCATCACAAACATTTATGCACTCCAGTTGTCATTCCAACAGATGCCACATTACAGACATTTATGTACTGCAGTTCTCATTCCAACAGATGGCGCATCAAGACATTTATGCACTGCAGTTGTCATTCCAACAGATGATGCATCACAAACATTTATGCTTTGTAGTTGTCATTCCAACAGATGGTGCATCACAAACATTTATGCACTGCAGTTGTCGTTCCAACAGATGGCGCATCACAGACATTTATGCACTGCAGTTGTCATTCCAACAGATGCCGCATCACAGACATTTATGCACAGCAGTTGTCATTCTAACAGATGGTGCATCATAAACATTATCACTGATGGTGCATCATAAACATTATCACTGCTTTTCACAAATTCCATACCACGTAGCAGGTAACAGAGACATAACAATCAGACGGACACACTGATACACAGACACCTGTCACTTTATTAAGGTGGATATCATGTGGCTGTTGGCATTATCCTCATTTAGGATGTTATTTTTTTATATCAAAACTTTCACTGCTTTAAAGTGGACATATTCTGCAAGTTTTTAAGCTTTTACTTTCCAGTGGTGTTTCATGTCCCATATCTTCCATTATAAAATACAACATATTTTTAACGCTTAAGTTTAGAACCTAATTTTGCACGGCAAATGCATATCCAGTATACCATGTTTGTGAAGGAATAACTTTGACTTGACAAACAGCAAACTTATCCTTTGGTTCCTTTGTACCCACATCCCAACCCTGGGTGACTCCAAGTGACCGAGACTAAAGCTACATTCCGTCTGGAGTGGGAAGCCGGACGTTCCTTTTCGAAACTTTTAACTGGAGCGCCCCCTTAAGTCCAACTCAGAAACTCGGGGCTGGCCTGTCAAGTACGACTTTGTCCAATTTTAAATCGTGACGTCAATCTAAAGTGGCGACCTTTAGTGAAAGCTGCAGTATTACACTGTTTATTAGCGCTCGTGTCTACTTGTGTCATTAAATCGGACGGACAAGCAGTACCGTCCAACCTCCATCCGTGGACATGGGTGTGCAAAATACGGCGCAATGCGTTATTAGTAACTTCTGTTTATTCCGATGGGACAAGCGCAACAAAGGTTTTCCCGGACGCGCCCATATCGGTTTCTCGGATGTTTTACTGGAACTCGATCATGTGACATCATTCCCATCTCTGACATCCGAGGTAAATGAAATTAAGAATTAGTGTCGGGAAAGAAGGAGCGTCTCTGGGTGGGTTTGTTTTGCTTCTCACCTGATTTTCCTGGGAGGTTTTGACCCAGTAATAGATATAACAGGCTCAGATAATGGACGGATGTTGTATTAGATTCTTAAATATTTAGTTTTATTCTCGAAGGTTTCTTCAATTCATTCATTAAGTTTGTCTTTTAACAACAGGTGTATTACAATGCAGGATTCCTGGTACTTTTATCCACTAGAGGGCAGTAAACACATGTATAAGTCGTGCGTGTGGCCCAGCAGCTCCCGGTAGGACTTTACATTACTTTCGGCTTAGGCTGACTTTATTATCCCAGATGGATTTTTTTATTTGCACAGTTGTAGGTTTATACGGCCATTGTTGTAACATGTACAGAGTAGAGTAAAATTCTGACTTGCATGAGCTATTCATCATGCAACACATTGCTAGTCCCAGGTGCCATGGTTAGTGAGTAGAGCGTTGTTACCTCAAAACTTCAATCATCCTCATTTGAAAAGCCTCCGAGCACATCTGTCATTAACTAACTGATGCGCATTAAATGCCATTCCTCAGATAAAAGGGATGAGTAAGGAAACGTGAAAATCTCCACTCAAGACGTGAGCAGTGGAGGCGCCTGCACGCACGGAGCCGAAGCTGAGTGTTGTGAAGTTTCAGCTGTAAACCGATGCTGTTGTCCTCTGCGGTTCATTAGACTGAGCTCTCAGGTGCACACTTGAAACGGGGCTTCCAAATCTAAGTTGTGGTGCTCTTCTGAAAAGGAGTGGCGTGTTCAGTTCAGGTAAGGAGTGAGCAGCTGCCTGCCTCAAGTGGATATGTTCGAGTATCTCGGGGTCTTGATCATGAATGAAATGCCAGACCACAGGTGTGGAGTCCTTCTCCTGCCCGGGCTACGGTCATGGGCTTTGGGTAATAACCAAACAAATGAGAGGGCCACTTCACCGTCCATCTACAGCGTGGTAACAAGTAATGAATAGTGGTCAGAGTGAGCAGCGTGGCATTGTCATGTGGCTAGATGGCGCCTCAGTGGAGTATCCCGGACTCTCTTCAAGTGAATGTCCCCTCCTTCGCCCCACAAATGTGTGACGACAGCAGAACCTTCAGGTTTAACATTGTCTGGACACATTTTGTCACCTACAGTAAGTGGTGTAAGGAGCAGTGGGTGTTCAATCCCACCCTGTGATGACACATCAAAACCTGGATTAAGACCCCTGCAGGCCTCTGGGTTACTTTGCGCCTTAATAGATAGTTGATTATATTTACTGCAGACAGAGGGAAAGGTCATCAGAGCCACTTCCAGTCTCGCGATATTTCTCAAATAGCATATCTCTTTGTTTCTCATCGGAACTAATTGATAATATCGACGCGCAATCATTTATCTCGATTTGTAATCAAACTTTATATTAAAACGATATTTTCGCACTTAGGGAGGTCGAAAACGGTGGTGGAATTTTTCATGATTACATATGCATTACGGAGATTACGTGCAAAGTACAAAGAGTTATAGTCGCCTAAAAACATAGAAAAAGTGTTTGTATTATATAATATTTGTTGCAATAAATTGCAAAAGGTAAACGGCTTTAAGCTACATTTAATTATGATAATGATGGCAGAAATATAAAAAAAATGTAAAATTAAATGTATTACCTGGAACACGATGGGGACGTAGCAGTTTATTGTTGCCATTACATCTTTATATTCAATTTATTGTTAAACTGATGATGCATATATTAAAATAAAATAAATAGTTATTGAAAGAATACGCGTTATATTGAATGCAGTTTTTAATATCATGTACACCTTTATATTTCCGTGATACAAAAAAAATCGGATGGTTGTTTAAATAAAATACTACTTCCGGTTGAGTAATTTTTCTCAAATTTCATATCTGTTTGCTTTTATCATTATAAATATCTATACTAAATTCGAATCTCCTATCTTGTAATTATGACCATAATTTACTTGAAAACTCGCGAAAGTCTTCATTTAGAGAACCGGAAGTGGCCCAAAACTTGATGGGATTTCTCATTTTTGATATAAAACAAAATCTCCCTGACCAGGTCAAAGCCTTCGAGTCATCGTGTTTTTACACACAGACAGACAGAATTTCAAAAATGGTACTTTTGGACTCGGGAAGGTGCAAAATGCCGAGATTCATCAAAACTCGAGGCTGAAATTTTACACGATTCCTGTACTTTATACAAAGTATACGAGAAAGTAAAAACGGGGGATCCCATGGTCGTTTAGCGAACAGCCTGGCCTTCTTCTCGGACATTCAGTACGGTGGCCTCCCTCGGGTCAGACCATAGCAATAGTTAAGCTGAACGAACCAGACCACTGGACCTCTGACCTGTTACGTGTGTGTTGATTTTATTTTATTTTATTTTCAGATCTCCTCGACGTACCTGCGACCGATCGGTAGATGGCTCTCGTTCGTCTCGGATGAGCGCGTCCCCTTAGCACACTGGGTGAGTTCCTCTCTAATCTCCCCTTCCAGCACGTTCGTGTTTACCTCGGGCTCTCGCCGTCCGCTTTAGAACGGGCCTTACACTGTAAACTAGCACAGGCTCCTGCCAGGGAGATTTCTTAATAGCATCCTTTAGTTGTTTAGTACTAGTCATCCGACCCCTGCCTCGAGAAGGGAGAACACTTCAGGGGTCGCCAGAGCCGAACTGACATTTACAATCAGCAGGAGCTTTCCCGGTGGCCAGCCCTGAGATTGAGAGCAACCAATGCAATAAACTATCCATCCATCCATCCATTTATCAACCCGCTGAATCCGAACACAGGGGTCACGGGGGTCTGCTGGAGCCAATCCAGCCAACACAGGGCACAAGGCAGGAACCAATCCCGGGCAGGGCGCCAACCCACCGCAGCAGTATAATCATACAGCACACAATAAAAACAATAATAGAAGAAATACAAAAAAACAAAACAACGTGAGCCAACTAAAAAATGTGATGGACGAGACGCCCCTTCTCTATATGTTCCTAGGGAGCAAGCATGGGCTGCGCAGTACCTCCCCCGGACCACTTGGTGGCCCACTAGAGGGCCCCATGGGAGATGGAATTCTGTTTTTAAATGTACCTGTTGTCCTTTATTTCATGATAAGTTAGTTAATGAATGTGTCCTGTTTTGACGTTATTTTAATATTTTTAAAGCGCGTCTCTCGCGGTCTGACAGTTCAGCCTTAGCGCTATGACGAAAGAGTCACTGAATAGGCTACACAAAATGTTTTATAATTTTTTGCTTACTAAGTGCATTCTTTAAAAAAAATGCTTGACGGAATTCTGTGGCACTGGCACATTTTTTGAGTCTTTGGTCCGTTGAAGAAATTCCAAGTGGTCTTTTTTGACCAACACTTCAAACTTTGTGGAAGAGTATTGAGCGTTACCATCCAGACACGGACAGCGGCTCGGCTGTGGAGAGTCAGGACTCACCGTTGAAGCTGCAGACATAATCTCTGCACCGGGGATTCCACCGACGACGACTTGTTGTGGTTCAGTGCTTTTTGTACATTTGTTTTGATATAAATATTATAGTACTACCTGTTTTTTGTTTTATGAAGTGTCGTCCCACACTTTATCAGAGGTTGTCTTGAGCCTAATATTTAAGAGTGAAATGTGTGTGTAAAAGTGAATCTACCGTCTCCTCATTCATAAACAATTCCAAGACAAAATGGTTTGTGTTGGTTTTTTGAGGAGGGCGGCACGGTGGCGCAGTGGGTATCGCTGCTGCCTCGCAGTTGGGAGATCTGGGTTCGCTTCCCGGGTCCTCCCTGCGTGGAGTTTGCATGTTTCTCCCCGTGTCTGCGTGGGTTTCCTCCCACAGTCCAAAGACATGCAGGTTAGGTGGATTAGCGATTCTAAATTGGCTGGGTGTGTAAATAAATCTATCTATCTATCTATTCCTACCTACTATACTAAAATCTATCTATCTGATCCTGCCTATTATACTAAAATAAATCTATCTATCTAACTATTTGATCCTGCCTACTATACTAAAATAAATAAATCTATCTATCTATTCATACCTAGTATACTAAAATCTATATATCTATCTATCTATTTGATCCTGCCTACTATACTAAAATAAATCTATCTATCTATTCATACCTAGTATACTAAAATCTATATATCTATCTATCTATTTGATCCTGCCTACTATACTAAAATAAATCTATCTATCTATCTATCTATCTATCTATCTATCTATCTATCTATCTATCTATCTATCTATCTATCTATTTGATCCTGCCTATTATACTAAAATAAGTCTATCTATCTATCTACTGTGGTGGGTTGGCACCCTGCCCGGGATTGGTTCCTGCCTTGTGCCCTGTGTTGGCTGGGATTGGCTCCAGCAGACCCCCGTGACCCTGTGTTTGGATTCAGCGGGTTGGATAATGGATGGATGGATGATTTTTTGAGTCTCATGTGTATTGTGTGGCTTGGGTAGACCTGGGATTCCCAGCCTAAATAAAGCGCCCCAGTCCGGGCCTGGGGGTCACAATGTGTGCGGCCGACGGTGGATGGGTTAGCTCAGGGACAATGGGAGAGACATGATCGGATATTTTTCTCATATATCTTGGTTAATCTCGGGGCCCTGCACAGCGTAGCCTGTGCAGAAGTCCAGTTGTGACCACCAGTGTCCCAAGTCAGTCATTCTTCTACCTCTACAATATTTTACAGCGTATTTCATGTTTTGTTTTTAATCAAACAAGCAGCAGCAGCAGCCACAGGCCTCCTCAGGTCCAGGCAGCCAAAACTGAGCAACCTTCATGTTTTTGACCTCCCACGTTTAGAACGTTAATTATCTCCATATCCACTAACGGCTGTAATTCATGCCTCAATTACAAGGGAATTATGGCTATTATGAAGAGACATATCAATATGCAAATGATTGTTTTTTTCGTAAGTCTGATGGAAACTGGAGCCATGTTGACTGTCCCCTCTGGCTTGACGATCCTCCCATTGTGGTGGTGGCACAGTGGCTCTTGCTACAGCTGCACTGCTCCAGGCACCCAAATTCAACATCTGACTCAATCACTTGTGACCAGTAGGGGGCGCTGTGGGACCCCAAACTACAACTACACAAGTCCCAGGTTCAAATAAGTGATTCATTGAGCGCAGGGTTCTTCAAAGGTTCCACAAAGACCTCTTCCCTCTCCCTCACTCCTTGGTGAGCATCCACATCCACACAACTCGAGGAGGAGTGGCTCCCGGTATACTTCTGGTGCCGCCATATTGCATCCAGGAAGCACTTCCGTGTCAGAACCTGGAAACCTCCTCCTCCTCCCCACAGCTCCCTCTGGTGGCAACCATCAGAAACCAGCAGGTCTGCCCATTGCAACTCCAATTCCCATGAAGCCCTGTGGGTGTGTGTGTGTGTGTGTATAGAGAGCTGCTGCCACCCGTCGGACTAAGGGAGCACATGGACCCGGCTGGCTGGGTCTCCTATCAGCCTTCCATTATCAAGGCGCCCGGGGCCGGGTAGAGAACCATCAGGATGTCAGTCAACCCTTGTCTTGTATGACACACTGTGTGTAGAGAGTTGGCACATCCTCTCCATGTCTCACCAAAGCTAGATGTTGTGCTCTGTAATTATTTTGGCTTGGCATGAAGATTACGACATGATAACAGTCTGGATGAGAACAGGCCATTCAAACCAACAAAGCTCGCCAGTCCTGTCCACTTCATTCATCTAAAACAACATCAAGTTGAGTTTTGAAAGTCCCTAAAGTCCTCCTGTCTACCATACGACTTGGTCTCTTATTCCAAGTGTCTGTGGTTCTCCGAGTAAAGAAAAACATCTTAATGTTTGTGTGTAATTTACCTTTAACAAGTTTCCAACTGTGTCCTCGTGTTCTTGATGAACTCCTTTTAAAGTCACCGTCTCGATCCACTGGACTAATTCACTTCATAAACTCCCACACAGATTCACAAAGACGAAGGGAACCCTAAGGTGGACACTGGAACTGGACAACGTAGAGCTGGCCAGCACTTACAGGTTTATCTTTTAAATAGTCGCGGACGTGAACTGTGCAGCATTCATGCCCACGACAAGATCTGCTTGGCTCTTCGTGGGAGTTCTTCAACACGTATAATTATTTTGGAGCCATCATGGATACCCTGAATAAACAAGAGATCACTTTGTGATGTCAAACAAAGAAAGGAGACACGCCTGCTTGTGGTTTTGGCGCCAGCAAAATTCATGTGATAATGGAGAGGTAATTTTGGAGGATTTCTATTGTTTCCAAATAAATTACCTCCATACTTATTAAATATAATTTGACGCTATTGTGGTAGTAAATGCAGCCCAAAAGAAACAAGCTGGTGGGCTTCACAGATGGTGCCTGTCATTTTTATAGACGTGCTGGTCTCTCTTTAGTATTTGACTATTAACATCCTGATGCATTCACTTACTTATTTAATGAATTACATGATTTGGGGGGGGGGCTCTCACAGTCCTTGAACACTGGTTCAGTTTCCAGCTGGTGTGCCCCCTGAGGACTCTTTTGCATTTCTCCAGTTGACTAGTGACTTTACTCTGCCCTGATAGATGGTGTGCCTGAGCGATTCTTGCCATGAAGCCCCTCAGGTCTCGGCCTGGTAACACATGCCACCTTATTTAAGAGCCAAGGCTCAGAGAACTCTCTGTGTTCTGTACCTTAGAATGAAGGAAGCGACCTCACTTAATAAAGAATTGTAAAGAAAGGCTTTAGTGTCTAAAAGTTACAGGTGCAATGATGTTCTACATAGCTAGATAGATGTGAAAGGCACTATATAACAGATAGATAGATAGAGAGATGAACATGAAAGGCACTATATAATAGATTGATAAACAGATATGAGAGGGACTATATAGATAGATAGATAGACAGATATATCTAAGGCACTAAATAATAGATTCATTTTAGTATACTAGGCAGGATCAGATAAATAGATTTTAGATAGATACCTACTAGTATAGTAGGTAGGAATAGATAGGTTTATTTTAGTATAGTAGGCAGGATCAAATATATAGATAGATAGATTTTTAGTATAGTAGGTAGGAATAGATAGGTTTATTTTAGTATAGTAGGCAGGATCAAATATATAGATAGATTTTAGTATAGTAGGTAGGAATAGATAGATAGATAGATCCATCCATCCATCCATCCATTTTTCAACCTGCTGAATCTGAACACAGGGTCACAGGGGTCTGCTGGAGCCAATCTCAGCCAACACAGGGCACAAGGCAGGAACCAATCCTGGGCAGGGTGCCAACCCACCACAGTAGATAGATAGATAGATAGACTTATTTTAGTATAATAGGCAGGATCAAATAGATAGATAGATAGATAGATAGATAGATTTTAGTATAGTAGGTATGAATAGATAGGTTTATTTTAGTATAGTAGGCAGGATCAAATAGATAGATAGATTTATTTATTTTAGTATAGTAGGCAGGATCAAATAGTTAGATAGATAGATAGACTTATTTTAGCATAATAGGCAGGATCAGATAGATAGATTTTAGTATAGTAGGTAGGAATAGATAGATAGATTTATTTATTTTAGAATAGTAGGCAGGATCAGATAGATAGATAGATGGTCAAAACATGCAAAAGGTGTGCATTTTTGCTAAGATATTATTAACAGTTAACATCAAATCGAGTTTTGAAGGTCCCCGAAGTCCTACTGTCCACCACATGGGTCTGTGGTTCTCTGAGTGAGGAAAATTTTTTAAGATCTGTCTGACATTTACCCTTAACAAGTGTCCAACTGTGTCCCTGTGTTCTTGTTGAGCTCAGTTTAAAGTCGCCATCTCGATCCACTGGACTAATTCCCTTCAAAATTTTAAACACTTCAGTCAGATCTCCTTTCATTTAAACTGTAAAGGCTCAGCTCCCTTCATCTTTCCTCATCACTCCCACCTCTGATTCAGCCTGCTCGCTCATGTCCGGACGTCTTCTAGCAGGACGTTTCACGTGTCGGTGCTCACACTGTACAGATGCTTAAACAAGTGTGCTGTACTTCTGAAGCACTCTGGAATCATAACCAATATGACAGATGCTCTAATAAAATCGGAGGGTTCAGGTGTCAAATTACAGAATTACAGGAACATTTAGAGAATTGTTTTCGAGGAATGGCTATTAAATTAAAATGTCATGTAATTTTCTCACCTGCTCAATCCAGTCCAGGATCACATCTCACCAACCACTGGGCTAACCACTGAAGCACCTGGAGGAAACCCACACAGACACGAGGAGAACATGCAAACTCCATGCTGGGAGGACCTAGGACGTGAACCCCAGTCTCCTTACTGTAAGTCAGCAGTGCCACTGTGTGCCACCCCCAAATTAAAATCAGTCAGTCAGTCAGTCATGTCGTAATCCACTTTATCCTGAACAGGGTCACGGGGGTCTGCTGGAACCTATCCCAGCAAGCATAAGACACAAGGTAGGAACAAACCCTGGACGAAGTGCCAGTCTACAGGGCAAACAGACAAACACACACGCACACGCTCACACACACACACACTCGGTCCAATTTAGAATCACCAGTCCACCAAACCTGCATGTTTTTGGACTGCGGGAGGAAAGCGGAGACACAGAGAGACCATGTAAACTCCATGCAGGGAGGACCCTGGACACAAACCCAGGTCTCCTTAGTGCCACCTTGCCACCCCTTAAATTAAATTGACCTACACAAATCAAATAAAAGGAGGCAGCTGGAGCAGCAGTGCGTTTGAGGTCCTGTCTGGCTTGTAAACTCCAACTCTGACTTCAAGATGGACAGCGTCGACTTATGTTTGGATGTTTACGCTTTGTGTGTGCTCTCTTGACTCCGAGCCATTGTGTCGAATGTTTTAGCACGCCCATCTTTATTTTTGTGCACATTTTCAACAAACCGCTGTGCCTCCCCGTAGCTTCTGAACATCTGGCTGCCAAGAAAACACGCTGGTGTTTGCTTCTGATTTGGGAAATGGACGCTGCGGGACAGCTAGTCAACAAAGTGAATGTTCAGGTCAAACCAACAGGACCAGGATGAAAACACAATAGAAGAAAGGCGAGCCCGGAGGGACACAGTGAATGACCGGAACAGCCATAAGCCCCTCATCGTTGTTCTTTTTGCCTATGGAGATCCGCTCCTCGTGGTGTACACAAAGTCTTGTGGGCAAACAAGGCTGAGCCCAGTTGACCAAGGTGTATCCGCACGATGGCCTCCGGGGTATTGGTTGTCTTGTGCGCAGCATCCTCATTCTGCTTCCAGTTATTCTTTATGTTTACAATAAAAAAAACCAAATTGCCAACATTGCTTCATTCTTCCTAATCCGGATGGGTGAAAGCGTCCATCACAAGGACTACTTCTCTTGCTCTTGCACCTTTCAAATGCTGCCTGATCAGCCCAGTGGCTCTTATAAAGTGCTCCTCTTTCAGTGGGCATTTCTGTGTTCCCATTGGGCACAGCCACAACAGATGGGGCGTAAAAAGAAATAAAAAGTAATATGCTTCCCTCAGTAATTTAAATTATAAAACCTTCTGTCACTTTATTAAATGATCAGATTCTCTAAATAATTTTGTATCTCGAAAATATTGTTATTTGTCACATGGGAAGCTGTGTCCGCAAGTCTGTATCCGGCTGACCAATTGGTTCTGGAGTGTTCTTTATATTCTTGGGATTGTTTCTCACAGTCTGAGAAGCATTTAGGGTCCCAAGTGGGCTTTATAGAATTTTAATCAATAACTCCAATCAATACATGATCATTTTTACAATTTAATACAAGTACAGTGATCCCTCGCTATATCGCGCTTCGTGTTTCGCGGCTTCACTCCATCGCGGATTTTAAATGTAAGCATATGTGAATATATATCGCGGATTTTTCACTGCTTCGCGGATGTCTGCAGTCTACAGTACGTGTGCTTCCTCAGTTGATTTGCCCATTTGAATTGAAACAAGGGACGCATTTGAATTCAAACAAGGGACGCTATTGGCGGATGGCTGAGAAGCTACCCAATCAGAGCCTTCGGTTAAGTTCCTGTGTGCTGCTGATTGGCTCAGCGACGGAGTGCTGCATTAACCAGGAAGTCTAATCTCACTCATTCATCATTAGATAGATAGATAGATAGATACTTTAATGCACGTTACTGCTACTGCTTCAGGGGCCGTGTCCAAGCGCCAACAGAAGATGCAAATGATTGCAGAAAAGGTAAAAGTTTTGGATATGCTGAAGGAAGGGAACAGCTACACCGCTGCAGGACACCATTACAGCATCAATGAGTCCACGATTCTTTTTATTTAAAAAGGAGGAAAAGCATATAAAATCTACAGTCGCAGTGTCCTTTAACCAGGGTGCAAAACGAGTTGCAAGTGGACGTGATAAGGCAGTAGTCTGGATGGAATCTGCTTTAGGGATTTGGATTGAAGAGTGATGGAAGAAGAACAACGGCGGTGCTACACGGTCGTCTGAAGAGGCTCCTTTAGAAGAGCTGTAACACTCTCCTTTGTTGTGCAGTAAAATTAAACTCATCGTTATCGGACAAGTCGTCGTGTCATTGTTGGTGAGTAACCATAATTAATTATCTACGTACAGTACTTATTACATGTACATAGTTTAGTGTCACTGTACACACATTTTACTGTATACAATTTTTCTTGCATTGTACGTATTTATTGCTGGTGGCCTGTCTGTCGTAATGGCTGTAACATATGTGATATCGGAGACGCTCGATATCTTTAAAATAATATTTAGGTTTTACTGTATGTAAACTGTGTTTACATACATAATTTCAATGAATCTTACCTAATATCTAAGAGGATACAAAGGGTTTATGCTGTTTGTGTGGGAGAGTTTATAAGGGCTTAAAATATATAAAAATAACCATATAAACATATGGTTTCTACTTCGCGGATTTTCTTATTTCGCGGGTGGCTCTGGAACGCAACCCCCGCGATGGAGGAGGGATTACTGTATATACTTATATGACGTTCTACAATAAATTATTAAACATAAGGAAAAGAACTGAGTGTAAGTAAAGGGTTAACTAAATGTGGCTTAAAACCCGGGCACGTGAAGCTTTCGTCTCATCTTGGAGGAGCCACCTTAGTAGTTACTAAGTTTAACATGAGGTAAATGAGTAATGAACACCCCCTTAGAAAGTGAGCACAAGCGAGTGGGAAAGCCCAAAGACCCCTATTATGAAGTGGCGATAAGATGGGAGAACCCATAGGACACCCCCATTAACAAATTTTTAGAATAACAGAAGAATCGACACGTATACGAAGTTACTGGTGGCTGGAGCTGATTGGTTAAGATGGTAGAATTCTGCATATTAAGAGTAAAAAAATATAAAAGAGCATGACTCGTATTAGGGCGGCACGGTGGCGCAGTGGGTAGCGCTGCTGCCTCGCAGTTGGGGGACCTGGGTTCGCTTCCCGGGTCCTCCCTGCGTGGAGTTTGCATGTTCTCCCCGTGTCTGCGTGGGTTTCCTCCGGGCGCTCCGGTTTCCTCCCACAGTCCAAAGACATGCAGGTTAGGTGGATTGGCGATTTTAAATTGTCCCTAGCGTGTGCTTGGTGTGTTTGTGTGTGTCCTGCAGTGGGTTGGCATCCTGCCCGGGATTGGTTCCTGCCCTGTGTTGGCTGGGATTGGCTCCAGCAGACCCCTGTGATCCTGTATTCGGATTCAGCGGGTTGGAACATGGATGGATGGATGACTCATATTATTGATTGCTCACTCCAAGGACCTTTGTAGATATATAGAGACAGAGACATTTGTGCATATCTGTGTGTAAATAACAATCGTTCCCCAATCTCATTTGACTCTGTGACTGACATCTTTGAAAACCAAGGAAAGTGTTTTCCACAACAACTTCCATGTGTTTTTTTACCATGGAGAGGTTTCTGTCAGGCCTCTCTGCTGCACCATCATAGCTATGGAGGTGCTGTTAATTGACCAAGTAAGGTCAGCTACCAGGGGCATACCAAGGAATGTGGTGTTCTTGACCAGTTCCAGTGGGGTGTGGTTAGCATGGACCTTCCTGAAGTCAACACATCATCTCTTTCATTTTGTCCACATTAAGAGATTTTCACCGGTCCACCAATCATTGTACCTCCATTCTGTAAGCTTCCTAGGGACCTCAGTTTTATGTCTCATCTGAAGGACGGTGCCATTTTTACAGCACACTGTCCCCATCACTGCACTGGGGCATTGGGATCCACACACAGACCGCAGGGTAAGTGCCCCCTGCTGGCCTCACTAACACCTCTATCAGCTGCAACCCCAAGCTTTTCTTGGTTGGTCTCGCATCCAAGTTCTGGTGGGGCCTGACCAGGCTTAGCTTCAGGTGGATGACATCCTCTGAGGAAATTCCTGGCTACCATTTTCAGGAAAACTGCCCATTTTGTGCCACTGTTCAATTTTGGTTTCATCAGACCAGAGAACCCTTTTTTTTCTCATCCTCTGAAAGTCCTTTAAATGCAGTTTAGCAAACTCCAAGTAGGGTGTCAACTTCTTGTACTCAAGAGCCACCTGGCGATGAAGTGTTGCTGAGATGGACGTCCTTCCCACAGGTTCTCCCATCTCAGCAGAGGACTTCTGAAGCTCTCTTTGTTAGAGTGACCAATGGGTTCTTGGCCACCTCACCTTCTTTTCTGGTTACTCAGTGTGGTTGAATGGTCAACTCCAGGAAAGGGTCCTGAAGGTTCCAGATGTCTTCCACGTCACAATTATTGAGGCCACTGTGCTGCCTATGGGCACATGCCAGCATAAGTCTGAGTAACGCTTTGGAAAGCTGTGTGTAAGTAGCACAGAATGGGTACTCTGCTGAGCTGTCAAGATGCTCTGCTCGTGTGGACCTCCCATCAGGCTTTGCTGCCCCTGCCTAACACCAAACAGCCATTGTTTGCAGATAAAAGAGGAGGCGGGAATGTCAGATAGGAGAAGTCTAAGGACACAAGCTGGTATTCTTCGCTGTGCCGCCTGACATGTGGGATGAGCAGCATTTCACCAAATCGGCGGAAATTGGAGCACAGAGGAAGCTCGCAGCCTGTAGTGCTGTGCAGTTTCTGTCAAGGGGGTCTCTTCTCTTGAACATTAATTGAAATTCTCTTATGAACCCTGTGACCCAAAAGGGGGCACCAGTGGGCCCCCCAAATCCTCCAACATACCAGCATCACCACAAATATGAACTCAAATGACGATTTATCAGCACACGTGATGTAAGAATCAAACAGCACAATTCTTCTTTTCTCTGCCTTCTCTCTTTCTCCTTCCTTCTGGTGATTGTCGTTCACTTCCTCCAGACACTGACTTAGAGGAGGTCAAGTGTCTTCTTTTAAGGTAGACCTGGGAGTACTTCCGGTGTCACAACTCTGCTGGGGGGTTCAGGAGGAAGTTCCTTAAAATGGGAATGATTTGTCTCTGCAGCTCCCCCTGGTGGCACAGCTGTAATACCGCAGAGCTGGTCTACCGGACTACAACTCCCAGCCTGCCCTGCAGGTATCCGCGTCAACATTGTCACCCAGAATGGGAGACAAGTAATCCGTGTAAATATTCTCCCCCTGTCCTTCCAATAAACTGGCCTCCCAGCTGGGTGATGAGCCATGAACCATCTCAGCTGGAATGCCAGCCCACGCCTGATGTCCGTTACAACTGTTAAGAACTAAAATTATGTAGGACAGTTGTAAAATGCTTCTGCGTGTGTTTTATTTTTCAAAGTGGTACAATATAGCAGCTTTACAGTCGGATTAGCATTTCTGTCATCTTCTGCCATGTTGCTAATCTCTTGTCTAATTCTAAAAAAAAGCAAAAAAATCACATTTCACTCCTGCATTGTGTGAGGTACTGGCGTAGGAAGAGATGAGTCGAACCCGAGGCCTCTGGGAGTAGCTGAGGATTAAACCGTAAGATCTCTGATTCATCCTTCAACATGGCCTCACCTTCTTGGGGATGCCATCAGTCACCAGTGGAAAAATATGGAAAGAGCTGAACGCACCTCAGTGAGGCACCCAACATGGAAAGGCGCTATATTAAGTCACAGAAGTCATTTAACCAATACAGGCTCACAGTGTGAACCTCTACAAGTCATTTAATGAACCCCAGAGTAGCAACTAACCCTAACACTACTGCCATGTGGCACGTTTCCCCAAGGGTGGTCTGGCTCACAGGACCCTCATTGTTGAGGACCCAATCGGCTGAAACAAGCCAAGGGGATACCCATGTAACACCTTGCTGAGGCAGATAGATGGGTGGGACGGGACCGTGTGTCTGCCTGGGGAGTTGCC
This sequence comes from Erpetoichthys calabaricus, assembly GCF_900747795.2. NCBI lineage: Eukaryota > Metazoa > Chordata > Cladistia > Polypteriformes > Polypteridae > Erpetoichthys > Erpetoichthys calabaricus. Next base: position 73,525,309 of record NC_041411.2, on the reverse strand, counting down.
AACCAGGATTCCAAGCTGTTTTGTCATGTGGTGGGTGCGGCAACCCACTGTACCAGTGCCTCACCAACACCTCTACCAGCAGCAACCCAAGCTTATCTATCTCCACCTGAGATGGATGAATGCCTCTCGGAGACGCAAAACGGACCTGCCATGGAAAAAGAGTCGGTATTGCTGTTAAACAACGCCAATTCAAGTCTCAGAGCTTGGATAGTGCCTTTCACATCTATCTATCTATCTATCTATCTATCTATCTATCTATCTATCTATCTATCTATCTATCTATCTATCTATCTATCTATCTATCTATCTATCTATCTATCTATCTATCTATCTATCTATCTATCTATCTATCATCTAATCCTGCCTACAACACTACAAATCAATATCTATCAGGGTCCCTGAATGTGGTGCAGGTCTGAATTGCTGTTACTGGAGGTGCTTGTTAAGGGGGCATTGCTGCCCAAGGAAGTTGGACCAGTTAGTAAATCCAAGTCGCTCACTCACTTTTTCCACAACGCAGTGTGAACATCTGACCGATGTGTTGAATAAAGATGTGACAGATTAGAATTGTTTGTGTGTTATTAGTCGTTAGGGTTAGCATATTGTGTTTGTCTACACCTCTGACTTCGATGAAGATCAGGCCACGTTTTATGACCAGTGTGAACCACCAGGGGGCAAACAGCTTCCCAGACCCCGCACACAATAGACACATAGCCCAAGTCCAGCACACAACATGCATTTATGGAGAGTGGGAAACGCTTTTGCTTCGTTTCCCACAGTATGCTGTACAGTACAAGCAGCACTAAATACAGGAGTCTCAGTCCTTCTTTCCTCCACTTCTCTCTCTTCAGTTTCTTGTTGGTCTCCACTCCTCCTCCTGCAAGCTTTGCCCTCCACCTCCCGACTTTGGCTCCCTGAATGGAGTGAGGTGGTCTGCAAGTGCTCCAGGTGTTCCATAATCTCCTACCGGCTACACTTCCTGTTGTGGCAGCATCCTTGAAGATTAGGGCTCAGCCATTCTCCATGTACCCCCTGGTAGTGGCCACAAGCCCCAGTAAGGTTGAGCTTCCACGCTAAAAACCAGAGGCACTGTAGCAAGCCAGGGGGGCCGCCCTCTGTTATCCCGGGGGAGGTATTACCCTGTACAAGCTCCTTCCCCTGGTCCTTCTGTTACAGAGGCATCCCGGCCAGGTAGGAATTCCAGCTGTCTGTTACACCAGTTAGTGCAGAAAAGCAGGTCATTCCAAAGAGCTCACGTGCTTTTACTTGCCACAGTACGTTGGAATTGAGATCCTTATGAAAGGCCTTGTACAAAATCTCAAAGTTCAGTCCCCCCCGTCCGTATGACCCCTGGTGATTCACAGCACAAATTGCTGTTTTCTTCAATTGGACATTGTGTTTCATTTCTCTTTGTATCACACTCATACTGAATCTGCTCAAGGCTTCTTTCAGTCCTGACCGCACACACACACACACACATACGCTTTGATGCCAGTGCTTGTTTCTGAACTGCAGGCCACTTTAAACACACACAGGACACTCAATCTCAGTCGACTTCCAGGAATCTCCAGAGGCTGACCATCGGAACAAGTCAACAGTGACCGCTGCGCCAGTGGCCTTCTATACCCATCAGTCTTGAACGTGGTTAGGTTTCTAGACCTTGGCACTTTGATGTAACATTCACTCAACTGTTCTCATGTGAACCAAGAGTGCGCAGTGCAGGAAGATTAACTCACAGTGGGACAAAATAACTGCGGCAGAATGGACACGGCACGGGGAAGAAGAAAAGAACCTACTCAGTCAACCATTACTTTTTTTTCAATAAACTTTTACTCAATCGATCTTTATTTTAGCTTCACTTTTTCTGTTTTATTGCAAGCAGTGGCAGCTTTTTTTGTATACGGACAAAATGTCTGCAGAGGTACAAATGAACGGCACCTCCTCAAAGTCATTCAAGTTCACGTTCAATTTTGTTGCAAGCGTCCATAATAAGTGAGTTACAGGAGGAGGATTAAAATAAATGACAGCCGGGTACGGTCACTATTACATCAGAAAAACGAAATAATTATGGAGTCTGTGAAGAGCGAAAAGTAATTACTTTACAGGTCAAAGTAATCGTAAAATAATCACATAGTTGTCAAAAGGAGAACATTATATTGCTGCTGACACAAAAAAATAAAATTATTACATAACAGGTTATAATAGTATCCTATCTATCTATCTATCTATCTATCTATCTATCTATCTATCTATCTATCTATCTATCTATCTATCTATCTATCTATCTATCTATCTATCTAATCCTGCCTACTACACTACAAATTAACATCTATCTATCTATCTATCTATCTATCTATCTATCTATCTATCTATCTATCTATCTATCTATCTATCTATCTATCTATCTATCTAATCCTGCCTACTACACTACAAATTAACATCTATCTATCTATCTATCTATCTATCTATCTATCTATCTATCTATCTATCTATCTATCTATCTATCTATCTATCTATCTATCTATCTATCTAATCCTGCCTACTACACTACAAATTAACATCTATCTATCTATCTATCTATCTATCTATCTATCTATCTATCTATCTATCTATCTATCTATCTATCTAATCCTCCCTACTACACTACAAATTAACATCTATCTATCTATCTATCTATCTATCTATCTATCTATCTATCTATCTATCTATCTATCTATCTATCTATCTATCTATCTATCTATCTATCTAATCCTGCCTACTACACTACAAATTAACATCTATCTATCTATCTATCTATCTATCTATCTATCTATCTATCTATCTATCTATCTATCTATCTATCTATCTATCTATCTATCTATCTATCTATCTAATCCTGCCTACTACACTACAAATTAACATCTATCTATCTATCTATCTATCTATCTATCTATCTATCTATCTATCTATCTATCTATCTATCTATCTATCTATCTAATCCTGCCTACTACACTACAAATTAACATCTATCTATCTATCTATCTATCTATCTATCTATCTATCTATCTATCTATCTATCTATCTATCTATCTATCTATCTATCTATCTATCTAATCCTGCCTACTACACTACAAATTAACATCTATCTATCTATCTATCTATCTATCTATCTATCTATCTATCTATCTATCTATCTATCTATCTATCTATCTATCTATCTATCTAATCCTGCCTACTACACTACAAATTAACATCTATCTATCTATCTATCTATCTATCTATCTATCTATCTATCTATCTATCTATCTATCTATCTATCTATCTATCTATCTAATCCTGCCTACTACACTACAAATTAACATCTATCTATCTATCTATCTATCTATCTATCTATCTATCTATCTATCTATCTATCTATCTATCTATCTATCTAATCCTGCCTACTACACTACAAATTAACATCTATCTATCTATCTATCTATCTATCTATCTATCTATCTATCTATCTATCTATCTCTCTATCTATCTCTCTATCTATCTATCTAATCCTCCCTACTACACTACAAATTAACATCTATCTATCTATCTATCTATCTATCTATCTATCTATCTATCTATCTATCTATCTATCTATCTATCTATCTATCTATCTATCTATCTAATCCTGCCTACTACACTACAAATTAACATCTATCTATCTATCTATCTATCTATCTATCTATCTATCTAATCCTGCCTACTACACTACAAATTAACATCTATCTATCTATCTATCTATCTATCTATCTATCTATCTATCTATCTATCTATCTATCTATCTATCTATCTATCTATCTAATCCTGCCTACTACACTACAAATTAACATCTATCTATCTATCTATCTATCTATCTATCTATCTATCTATCTATCTATCTATCTATCTATCTATCTATCTATCTAATCCTGCCTACTACACTACAAATTAACATCTATCTATCTATCTATCTATCTATCTATCTATCTATCTATCTATCTATCTATCTATCTATCTATCTATCTAATCCTGCCTACTACACTACAAATTAACATCTATCTATCTATCTATCTATCTATCTATCTATCTATCTATCTATCTATCTATCTATCTATCTATTTTTTTCTCCTGACTAACCCATGAATGTGCTCAATATGTCCAGTATAAGCTGTTGAATGTAACTTAACGGACGTTTGACTTGGACCGTGTACAGAGCCAGCGAGCCCACTTTGTAATGCGCCTACGCTAAGCGCGCTCAGACGTACCGAGGAGCTACCCCAGTGATTGTTTTAAGAAGTTTGTAAAATGTGTTTTGCTTCATCTTCAAGACAAAAAAAAAAAAAAAAAAAAAAAAAAAAAAGAAACAATGTAAGAACATTTTGTTTGCCGTTTGCTTTAATCTGCTTTTGGCTCCGGTGGAGTTTGGAATCTTTAATGAAAATAAAGCAAGGGGGCCACAGGAACAGACACGTGTGTGCGTGTGCGCCAGGGAGATCAAACGCGCGTCTGTGTGTTTGAGCGGCTGCTGCCAAGGCTGCTCACTTTGCTCTCTGACCCTGCTTTAGTTAAATGTCACTTTCAGTTATTCATTTTTGTTCGTCTATTTTCTTGCGCGTTGTTATGCTGTGCACCTTGTTGTGGTGTACATTTTATTTTAATGGACACATTTTCCATTTTTGCCCTTCATGATGACAAAGTGACAACACTCTCTCAGAAAGCTTTGCAGATTTATTTAAAATCAAAAACTGAAATCTCTCCTTCCTAGACGTATTCAGGCTCTTTACTGTGGCCCTCTAAGTTATGCTCTGGTGCCTCTCGTTTGCTTTAATCTTCCTTGAGATGTTTCTAGAAGTTGACTGGTGTCCACCTGTGGCAATTCGTATTGCTTGGACATCATTTAGGGAACTAAGACGCATCAAAGCAGACTCATCCCATTGAGATTTTCTCCTGCCCGTTTTTCCTAATTACAGCCTCATCGTAGTCGCAGGTGGACCTCAGGACCTTTTTGCGAGAGAAAAGCGCAGCCGTGTCAGCGGGGCGGGTCACGTGACGGGCGCACTAATTGGGCAGTAAAAAAAAAAAAACAAAAAAACGGGAGCGCGCCGCCGAGCTCGGAACTTACGGACGCGTAAACGTCACACTCGAAAACCGACCGACTGAGACCCGGTGATGTGACGTGAGATGCTGGACGGTGAGATGTTTCCCCGACCAAAGTTCTCGTACAGCGTACAGTAGCGGCTGGTCGTAAGTCCCCACGGTCGTTAAACAGGTAGGTCGTTAAGTGAGGAGTATCTGTCATTTATAACGTGTGTATACGCGCGGTGTTTATTACAATATTTAATAATCCCGAGTGAGAAAAAAGGAAGCAAAGCATGCGTAGTCGTAAGAGTAGTCGGCCACTTTCGCCTTGGCTGTGACCCCTTCACTCTCGGACTAAAAAAACAAAACCAAATCAAAGTCGGAGTTTAGGAAGTAGAGGCCTGACAGATGACTTTATGGTTTGTGTTCATGAAATGTGGTAAGAAAACAGTGGGAAATTACTACGATGGATCTCAAACAATGAAACCGGAATAAAGCAAAAGGTTTTGGTTGTTTAAGCGTTATTTGTGTGGCAGTTTGATGTGATCAAATAAAAAAAGAAGATCAAAAGTGAGGCACAGGCCTGTTGTGACTATTCGCTGTTCTTCAAGTGTTAAAAACAGGGCTGTAAATGGACGCGGGTGAAGAATGTGGCGGAAGCAGATTGAAACATCAAACTGTAAATTGTAAAGTTGGCAAAAACTGGGTTGGCAGGTGCTGTTGGATGGGGGTTTGGTTTTGTTTCCTGTGCACATCCCAAGACGGCTCAATGGCTGAGACATTTTTGACCTTCTTTCTATTTTCAAATGCAGCCTGGAAGTCACATCTTCCCTTTTTTCGAAGATATTTACATTGCAACTGGTTTTAAAATGCTTCTGCCACAGCCAGGACTTGAAACACTTGCTTTGACCGCATCACATCTGTGCTGGTTGTGCTGCACCGGCTTCCTGTGTAATATTGAACTCTGTTAAGGACTTGCCATACCACACCATACCCTACCCTACTCTTCTCAAGCCTGCTTAATCCATTTCTGGTAAGAAAGGGTTAGCACTGGGCACAAGGTGGGAATCGGACCTGGACAGCCACATGGATCACACACACACACACACACACATGCCCAGGGGCCAGTATGCAATTGCCATTACATTTAACGTGCATGTCTTGGGTGAAATGGGAGGAATCTGCAGGAAAACTGCATACACCAGTAGAACCAGCAGACTCCACTTAAGCAACGAGCAGGTGCCAGACTGACACTCAGGACATTGACTTTATAACGCAGCACTATAACCTCTGTGCTGCCATGCTGCCCCATTTACTGATTTATAAAACTGAAACTGTAACCTTGAGAAGAAAGGGCTTCCAATTTAAAATGAATTCTACAAGAAGAACACAGGCACACATCTGGAAGCTTGTTCCAGTCAGATATAGCATAAATCTTAGTTCGCCGCATGAACAAACACTTTCTATCAGCCCATTAAATAAATAACCAAGTAGAGTGGTGGAGAGTAGAACTTTACAGACCTTCACATCTAAACATTATGTTAATTTGGACAATCTGATTGAACAGGATGGACGAGCTCATTGGGCACAATGACCTGCTCTTGTCACAGCTTTTCTAATGTTCTGCTGGCATCAACATGTGGTACAATGACATCTTCGTGGTGACATGTGCTGAAGAGCTCATAGCCTCTGCCTCTCTGAAGATCCCCAAATAAGCAGTGCGGTGAAAACATTTCTGCTACAGCGCAGGAGTTCAAGGATGGGCCAAAGTTAAAGCAGAAAATTCAAATCGTCCAATCAATAATTAGTCAGGTACGCATCAAAACAACGGCCTCCCTTCAGGCAGCTCCCTGATGGCAAGAATCTGCGACGGCACCCACATTTAATTATAGCAGACGCCATTTACTACTGTAAAATATAGAAATTGGCAAAACTCCAGCACGGACAGAATCTTGTGACTTAATTCCACTATGATTATGTCTGAATTGGGCGAATGGAATGTGAAATTGCACTGAAGGGTACATTTCAGGGGTGCCAAGGTGAGCAGCGTCTTTCTTCAATGGAGAAAACAAAAGTGTAGTCGGAGGCGCTGCTGCCCAAGCTTCATCTGGCATCACCAAAAAAGACAAAATGGTGAGCAAAATCACAAGTCAACAGCGGAAAAAAACAACAACTTCTAAAGTGTTGTTTATAATACAATAAAATACAAGTGCAAAATTATACTTAATAATTAGCATAAAACCAAATCATGAATCTATCTATCTATCTAATCCTGCCAACTACGCTAAAATATCTATTTATCTATCTAATCCTGCCAACTACGCTAAATATCTATTTAATCCTGCCAACTACGCTAAAATATCTATATCTAATCCTGCCAACTATGCTAAAATATCTATCTATCTAATCCTGCCAACTACGCTAAAATATCTATATCTAATCCTGCCAACTACGCTAAAATATCTATATCTAATCCTGCCAACTATGCTAAAATATCTATTTATTTTAGCGTAGTTGGCAGGATTAGATTATCTATCTAATCCTGCCAACTACACTAAAATATCCTATATCTATCTAATCCTGCCAACTACGCTAAAATATCCTATATCTATCTATCTATCTATCTATCTATCTATCTATTATATAGTGCCTTTCACATCAATCAATAATTCATCTATAACAATATTTCTATAATGCACTGATAAGGTGCCTTGGATACTCCATCAACTAAAGATGTGTTATTCATTGCTTTTTTATTTTAATGTTCCTAATTATTTCTGTGATGGTTTTGCATTTCATAATCTGTATCTCCCAACCCCTGTGTTGTCTTAATGTGCAGTCAATTCAAATCGTGTGACCCGTTGCCTTTGTCCAGGTGACAGCCAGATGGCCGAGTGCTTGGCCTGTCACATTTCTCCGAACAGGGGGGACTGCGGACAGCAGCGCCAGGACACATCAAACATTTGTGTCACCTCATTTTACTTTGCATATCATTTTTTTCCCCCTTTGCTAATCTTTTACCTGAGAGTACACAGTGGCCCCCTCAACCCAATGTTGACTTATTCGATGACAGGAAGAGAGGGAACAGTCCCTGAACTGTACCAGTCGTCATGCCTGGCTACTAATTAATTCTCCCCTTAACGTGTAAACAGATCTCCTGGACCGTCCTGCTGTTTGATGTCGGCCATGTTCTGCCACATTTACATGAGTGTTTGCTTGGCTCATAACACAATATGAAGTAGAGGGGAGACGATGGGTCAGAGGCCAACTTTCATGTGGTCCCTAAGTGCTTACCTCTTTATTTTTAAGGATGCTTAGAGATGACTTGAGCACTTTTAAACTGTATTTAGCTGTGTTAATCCCACTGGGAGGACAAGTTTAAAGTCATTACATGAAATATAGCGATGTTTTATAAGTGATTTGTAACCTGGGGGGGGTCCTATAAATAATCATCCACTTTGCTGTGAGCATCAACAACAAAATACTCACCCAATTCCAAAGTGAAGTAGTCTGTTAGTGTCCGGCTTAGCACGCCAGCGAGAAGGCACACTGCTCATTACGGAGGTCACATCGTCATGGTGAGCGTGGAGCAGGTGAAGCCAAACAGGCACGACACTATCGTTTTTATTTAAAAAGAGCCTTCCTTTGTCATTCAAAATTCTCACCTAAAAAAAATCTGTCAACTTTTTAAATGTTCAAATTCAGGCGTGTCATCCCAGATGAGCGACCAGGAGGCCAATATAATCAGTGGATGGGCTCTGCCAGGTGACTGGCATCCAGGGCCAATGTGGCAGAAGAAGCAACAGAACTGAGACTGAGAGATGTGCAGAAAAATCCAAAAGCTCCTGTCACACTAGCAGCATGAGGCATTGAAGCCACTCGCTGAATCGTAAGCTCGGCTGGGTGCCCTCTGAACCAGCGTCACAGCGCGAGTGGCACAGCTGCTGCTCTCGCAGGGTGACTTGTGTACTTTATGGTGAGATTAGCCTTTTAACTTGTATCCTATCAAATCCTAAAGTGTGTTTTTCCGAGTGGTTTTGTCAACAGGTCAGGAAGGACATGTCACAATACAATAAATATGGTGACAGATAAGCCAAAGCCACATATAGAACAAAGCTGGCACTGGACAAAAGACCAAACAGGGACCTTGTGTGCCAATGAAATAAGTAACTGGAGAACTCCTTCAGAAGTGACAGAGTGTTTGCGTATTGGGCCCCTAATATAAGTTAATGCAGAGTGGTGCCCGAACGTATTCAAGCCCCTTCACTTTCTGCCCCCTTGTGTTATTGTGTTGTATGTTTATTTTAAATGGATACATTTGCCCATCAGCGTACACTCAGAATCACAAATGCCATACCAAATGGATTATAACAGAAACAGAGCCACCAGACAGACATGCTGACATTTGTCCTTTTATTAGGTGGGCACTCAGCTGGGTACTTTGGGTATTTTTGATCAAAATCTGAGGCTTTATCAAAGCAAAACATGTCATCATTTTGTAAACCCGCTTAAATTCAAACCAGGGTCCTGGAGGAAGCTGGAGACCATCTCAAAGCAGCAGAGGGCACAAGGCGGGAGCTAACCCCAAACAGGGTGCCAGTCTATTGGAGGGCAAACACACACACAAGCGTCACCAGTCCTCCTAAGCTGCATGTCTGAGGACTGAGGGAGGAAACCCCATGCAGACACAGGGAGAACCTGCCAACTGCACGCACATATGAAGCAGCGGCGCTACCACTGTGCCAACGTGCCACCCTAATGCAGATCAATAAAACGAATAGGCAGCCTCCCAGACTGTTGAAGGTTTTTTCGTTTTAGATAGATAGATAGATAGGGGAAATTCACATACTCCAGCAGCAGCATACTGATACAAAAAACAATATTAAATTAAAGAGTGATAACAATGCAGGTAAAAACAGACAATAATTTTATATAATGTTAACGTTTACCCCCCGTGTGGAATTGAAGAGTCGCATAGTTTGGGGGAGGAACGATCTTCTCAGTCTGTCAGTGGAGCAGGACAGTGACAGCAGTCTGTCGCTGAAGCTGCTCTTCTGTCTAGAGGTGACACTATTTAGTGGATGCAGTGGATTCTCCATAATTGACAGGAGCCTGCTCAGCGCTCGTCGCTCTGCCACAGATGTTGAACTGTTCAGCTCTGTGCCTACAATAGAGCCTGCCTTCCTCACCAGTTTGTCCAGGCGTGAGGCGTCCCTCTTCTTTATGCTGCCTCCCCAGCATACCACCGCGTAGAAGAGGGCCCTCGCCACAACCGTCTGATAGAACATCTGCAGCATCTTATTGCAGATGTTGAAGGACGCCAGCCTTCTAAGAAAGTATAACCAGCTCTGTCCTTTCTTACACAGAGCATCAGTATTGGCAGTCCAGTCTAATTTATCATCCAGCTGCACTCCCAGGTATTTATTTTTATTTATTAATTTATTTTTATTCTGATTATCACGGGGTCCATGAGAGGTCTGGTCCTCCTAAAATCCACCACCAGCTCCTTGGTTTTGCTGGTGTTCAGTTGTAGGTGGTTTGAGTCGCACCATTTAATGAAGTCCTTGATTAGGTCCCTATACTCCTCCTCCTGCCCACTCCTGATGCAGCCCATGATAGCAGTGTCGTCAGCGAACTTTTGCACGTGGCAGGACTCCGAGTTGTATTGGAAGTCTGATGTATATAGGCTGAACAGGACCGGAGAAAGTACAGTCCCCTGCGGCGCTCCTGTGTTGCTGACCACAATGTTAGCCGTGCAGTTCCCAAGATGCACATACTGAGGTCTGTCTTTAAGATAGTTTACTCCTCCAGTGTTTTTTTTTTTTTTTATGGCTATTGCCCCAAAGCGTCCGGCTTTCCGTATCTCTGGTGGATCTCCAGAAATATCTGGAGTCTCTCATAAGCTGATGTCACACCACGTGACCACTAGTCGTGGGGTATGTCAGACTTACCAACTTGTCACCAGACTCTGTCCATTTGCATGACAGGAAATCGGCCCCTGTGTCACATTTGGGCCGACCTTCCAGCACAGCCGTGTTCTCCCCTTTTTGTTGCAGCCAATGGCGTTCTGCCTAAGCAGAGCCGGCGCCGTGTGAAGAGTTAACAAGTATGGCGAGTTCAGCCGCAATCTCTGCCCTTTTCTGTTGTTTTTCCCCCATCCTGCTTTAGTAAGTAAAACATGAAACATCGGATAGATGAGCACCCCGTGTTCCATATCCCTGCTTGTCGCTGAATTCTATGTATCGTATTTTCGGATGAGCAGTTCATTGGTGGTCACAGAGCCCAGAAAGAAAAGAATGGGAAGTTAAACTCATTGAACACATTATAACATGGTGTAAATAGAGACATGGGTTTTATGGCTGGATATGAGGATTGTTTGCATCTCTCAGACTGTCCCAGACAACCTGGCTGCAGATCCACATTGTATTGAAGAACTCATCTCATTGATTACATCTTCCAGAAGAAGGGGTCTGAGGTGCCAGGAAAGCCTGCATATTGTAATCTTTCTAGTTAGGCGTCATTTTGCTTAACTTCTTACCACGTCCTTAATGGCTAACACGGTACAACACCCTAGTACTAAAAACTCATCAGAAACTTTGTTGGACAGTTATCTATCTTATCAAAAGGTCTTCACTAGACATTGTTCTCTATGGAAGTGTATTAGGGCCATGGAGAAGAAAGGAAGGGGCCATCCCCAAACTGTTCCCACAAAATTGAGTGCATGAAATTGTCCAAAATGGCCTTGTATGCTGAAGCATTAAGAGTTTGTAATGGCCGCCTGACTCTCCCTAAGTGGCAGCTATACCACCAAGACCCGTGGCCTGGCAAGCTGAGGACCTGATACGCTGTACTTCTTCCAAATAAACTTCCCCAATCGACGATCAAAGATAAGCCTAAAGACAAACAATATGTAAAATAATGAAGTGAGTATATCTCTCTATTATATAAAAAAAAATCCTGGGACGAGACATGACTTTTTCAGAGAGATACTTTCACGTCCTGCAAGATGTGACTTTGTGCCAGGAGATTTAACCACAGCCCGGGGCCGGAAATAAAAGACAAAGAGTAGAAGACAAAGTAGAATGTCATAAAAAGGTTCAAAAACGTTGGCGCAATACACATGCAAAGCAAATTAGAGATAATGAAAGTATGAAAATTTGAAAGTCTCAAAAAAATGATAGTAAAGATTGCATTGGCACAAACAAATGGAAATTCTTACTCGGTGAAGTAATGGAACAGCAAAAAGAGATTGAATATTTGGACATAGGTGATATGACAGAAGTATGTAGATATTGTTCGGATTTAAACTTTAAGTCGGAGACTTGTAGATCATGTAATTTGTGTTGCCATCAGGGAAAAGAAGTGTTTCTTCCCAATGAAGAGGCCTATCCGTGAGAATTAAAAGATTTGTTGTTTGGTCAAAGTGAAATCCACATACGCGAGTGGCAGAGACGCAAAGTGGCTGGTGCGTAGCACAGGCCGGGGTGTTGGCGAGCGAAGCCCTAGTATTAATAAAAAGAAATTTGACGTCCCGCAAGACAAGGCAGTGAGACAAAAGGACAGCTGCTGCACAGGCTTTTAAATGATTGATGCGCAGCGCAACAAGCAGAACACGCAGCTCGGCAGCAGCAGCTGATCAGACCGCATCTCCTTAGCGTGCATTCTGCCCACCCTTTACAACGTGAGCGGCAGAGACATGAAGTAGCTGGAGCGTAGCGTAACCCGCAGGGGCGTGGGGGTGGGTGAGTGAAGCGAGCAGGGGGCAAAGCCCCCTAATATATATACTGTGTGTATATATAATATATATATAGTGTGGCAGGAGGCTAGGGGCCAGACCCGGCCGGGACGCCTGGAAGGACCGGAAGGAGATCTATAATTCCCCCAGGCCACGAGGGGGCAACCACCCTAGATAGTAAGGGGACCATGGGGAAGTAGCAGGGAGGCTCAAACCCATGGGAGCCCGTGGCTACCACCAGGGGGCACCCCAAGCCTCATAAAGCCTGGGAGATCTATACTTCCGCCACACCTGGGAAGGTGGAGAAAGGACCTTCCAGCAACGCCCGGAGTGCTTCCGAGTGCTCACCAGGAAGTGCCGCCGGAAGAACGTCAGCGAGCACCTGGAGCGTATCTGGGTGACTATAAAGGGGGCCGCCTTCCTACAGTCAAGGAGCGAGAGTCGGGAGCTGGAGGTGGACGAAGCTCCAGCGACAGGAGGAAAAAGGCGTCCCACGGACATTGGAGAGACCTGTGTTTAGGGGTGTTTGGTGCGGGAGCACTGTGTGCTGTGCGGGACTGTGTTGGGACTATGGGTGAAAATAAATGTGTGTTTTATAACCCTGCTGGTGTTAGTCTGATGGTGTTTGGGCGACCTCTCACAATATATATATACAGTGTGTATATATATATATATATATATATATATATATATAGGGCGGCACAGTGGCGCAGTGAGTAGCACTGCTGCCTCGCAGTAAGGAGACCCAGGTTTGCTTGCCGGGTCCTCCCTGCGTGGAGTTTGCATGTTCTCCCCGTGTCTGCGTGGGTTTCCTCCCACAGTCCAAAGACATGCAGGTTAGGTGGATTGGCGATTGTAAATTGGCCCCAGTGTGTGCTTGGTGTGTGGGTGTGTTTGTGTGTGTCCTGCGGTGGGTTGGCACCCTGCCCAGGATAGGTTCCTGCCTTGTGCCCTATGTTGGCTGGGATTGGCTCCAGCAGACCCCCGTGACCCTGTGTTCGGATTTAGCGGGTTGGAAAATGGATGGATGGATGGACAGTATATATACACAGTGGTACCTTGGTATACGTCTGCTTTGGAATAAGTCCAACTTGGTATACGTCCTGTTTGGATGTGAAAAATTAAAATTTTGCTTGGTATACTACCTTTGTTTGGAATACGACTTGTGTGCTAGAACACCGCGTGTGGTATAGCGGGTCCGCGGCTTCAAAAAAAGGGCCAGGTTTTAACCCGTGTAGCCGTGTCGTTCTCCGTGGGCGCAATTGCACAACCGCAGGGAAGTTAATGAGGTAGTTGGAGCGAGTCGCACCTGCACAGGTGGGCTGTTATCGGGAAGAGTGAGACTTCATTTTTAACCGCGGATTTTATCAGATTTATTTATTGTTGTTTTTATCCCCACAGAACACTTGTTTTTATGGATATTTATTAAATAATTATTTATTGAAACCAGATGCACTGCACTTTTTGTTTGGACACTGATTTTTGTTTTAAATAAAAGCACTTGGCATTCTTGCACTATCCCCTGGCTTCATTTGAGAATTGTCCTCATTTGTCAGCTCATCTCGGTGACATTACCGACACTGTCGGGTTCAGGACTTCCCGTAAGGACGTATGGGAGCGTGGAGCGGACCTGCATCGTCACACCGCACGCTACCCTACGCTGCCCACGAGCGTCAGTACGCCAGTTGCTAGCAGTCAGTGAACAACCTGCGCTATAACTCTATGTGTAAATTTGAATTGATTGTTGAAAAGTATGAAGGTGGCATGCGTATCTGGGACATGGCTGCTGCATACCGTATGCCGAGAATGACGGTGAAAAACAAAGACGTTATTAAAAAGTAAAGTGAGCTTAAATTTGTATTTATTTCATCTAATTGCTTTTGTATTTATGTATTTTACTATTAAGCAGTGTTTAAATTATTTTATGCAACCCCATCAATGTATAATATGCCAATAACAATAGGAATTTTTTTCATGGGAACGGATTAATCATTTTCTCTTTATTTCTTATGGGAAAAATTCGTTTGGTATACGTCCTGTTTGGTATAAGTCCAAGGATCTGGAACAGATTAAGGACGTATACCGAGGTACCACTGTATATACATATTTATATTTATATTTATATATAATATACATACAGTATATCACACCCTGACCAGCCCTGACATAACACTCAACCCAAAAAGTTGACCGGCAGAAAGTAATAATAAAAAGGAGCAGCAAAAAAACTAATATACAACATGAACCCTCTCTTGACCCCACACTGAACATGAAATCAATGAGACACAGAAAATACGAAACGCACATAAAAGTCCAGAAGATTAAGTGGAAGATGAATAACGTTCAGCTGGAAAAGGTATCCTATGGCAATTATATACGGATGAAAATGATAGCTTGCTCCTCTCCCCAGACAACAAGAAACAGTCTCGCTGTGCTTATCCTCGGTGTGTCGGCGTAGTCCAGAACAACGGGGTTTTGCGTTGCAAAGGTGAAGTTGTCAGGCGTTGAAAGTAGCAGGTAGACAAAGGTGTAAGTGATCTGGACCGCTGCTCTCTCCTGGCTCTGCAATGAATTGGCGGTATAGTAGACCGGGAGTTTTTCTGACCTCCTGTTTAAATAGTAAATGTCCCAAATGCAGGTGATGGGATTGACAGGACACATTATCAGGACGGACCACGGTTCCACGTTGTTATCCTTCCCCCTTTGTTTCCCAGGGGAGCATATTTACATAGACACACGGACCATGTAAACAGGACAACGCTGCAAAAGACGAGACTCAGCACAAAATACATTTATGACGACGTTAATCATGTAGCACCGCTACAAGTTCTTTTCACTGGAACTAAGGGGCCAAGTCCAACTCCACACCGTAATCCCCCCCCCCCCCCACCAAACTTTACACTTGGCACAATGTGGTCAGGCGAGTAACGTTCTCCTGGTCAGGCTCGTCCATCGGATTGTGTGATTGGTCACTTCAGAGGACACATCTGCACTGCTCTAGAGTCCAGTGGTGGTGGGCTTTACACCACTGCATCCAACTCTTTGCATTGCACTTGGTGATGTAAGGCTGCTCGGCCATGGAAACCCATCCCATGAAGCTCTCTCTCTATGCTGCACTGTTCTTGAGCTTTTGGAAGTCTGTAGCTATTGACTCTGCAGAAAGCTGGCGACTTCTGCACACCTCAGCCTGCGCTGTCCCCGCTCTTTGATTTGACGTGGCCTACCACTTCATGGCTGAGTTGCTGTTGTTCCCAGTTGCTTCCACTTTTGTTCTAATACCACTAACAGTTGACCGGGGAATATTTAGTAGCAAAGAAATTTCACGAATGGACTTCTTGCATAGGTGGCATCCTATCACGGTACCGGGCTTGAATTCACTGAGCTCCTGAGAGCCACCCATTCTTTTATGAATGTTTGCAGATTCCATCTGCATGCCGAGGTGCCTGAGTTTATACACCTGTGGCCATAGAAGTGATTGGAACACCTGAATTGAATGACTTGGAGGGGTGTCCCAATACTTTTGGCAGTATAGGTGTATCTTCAGAAATGCTGGACTTGCCGAAAGTGGAGAAGGAATTCGGATTGGAGGGAGAAATGTGAACCATCTCGGATTTGCAGACGATGCAACTTTGATTGCGGGCAGCCAAGAACGCACGAAGGACGTATTTCGGGCAGTTAAATGAGAAAGCTGAGATACGGGACTCTTATTCAATGTGGCCAAAAATGAAAATTCTAACAGACGATGACGGGAATCAAGACACGTTTGAACTAGACAGAGATGAAATCGAAGTGGTCAAGGAGTTTAATCTACTGGGATCAATGGTGAACACTGAGGCCACATCTACCCTGGAGGACTGCAATGGGAAAGCCGACAATGAAATCACTGGATGAGGTTTTCAAGTCTAAGGACATTTTCCCTACCAACCAAGATATGGCTCACGCACAAGTTTGATCTTTACTGTGGTTGCGGAAGCTCGACATTAAGGGAACAGGACGGTCAACGAATTAATGCATTTGAAATTTGCTGCTGGAGATGGATTTTATCAATACCACGGGCAGCCAGAAGGACAAACAAATCAGTCGTGGAAGAGATCAAGCCGGCAATGTCACTCAAAGCATGGATTACAAAGCTACGGCTCACCTACTTTGGATCTACCATCAGAAGGCAACAGTCACTGGAAAAAGATATCATGATTGGCAGTACAGAGGAAACAAGGCCAGCAACGCGATGGCTTGACACCATTACAGTAAAAATGAGGAGGACTTTGGCCGAATGTGATCAACTAGCACAAGATCAAGTTTCCTACAGATCGTTTATCCATCAGGTCGCTATGGTTCAGGATCGAACCGGCGGCCTTTAACTAACTAACTATAATCTCTGAAGGGACCACACTCCATGGTCTTCCTTCTTGTTATGCATCTTTAATAAAGCGCCAGTGATTACGGTGGGAGAATGGACGTTGATGGGCTGGTTGCATAACGTCTTCGTGCTGGCGGGGTGTTCCAGTAGAGGACGTCCCAAGGATGAGCAACAAGACTGTCAAATCACAAAAGGCTTGTTGTCATTGCAAACAGCATTCATGAAGACTTGCTCACAAAGGAGGATGAGCCCTGTCCCCACTGGCCGTCTTGTACAAAAGCTGCTTATTAATTCCAAGAAGGGCTGCCAGAAAAGGAAAGGAAAGCGACACCCAAACCAAAATAAAAAATAAAAAAAAAAGCCTAGAATGGTGGTAAGTGGGAGTGATTTTCCACATTTCTAAAATATAGACGACCCTTGGGGTTACATAAAGAGGCCTGTGTCACTTCACAGAAACAGACATTCATGAGGCGCTCTGTTGACTTTCAGATACGCTGTTTACAGACATTGTGGAAGGGGGGTGTGTGTGTGCTGGTGGGTTAGGACTGGGTGGGGGGGCTACACTGACGGCTTTTTTTTTTTGCTGACTGAATTTCAAAGGTGGTTCTGTTTGGAAGCGGGGCGGGCAGGAGAGCCACTGGTGCCAAGTCAAACAGCCCTTCTTATCAGTGCACCTCAGCAATTGTTGCCCTCACATGGATCAAGAGTTGCAGAAACTCCGGCGCTGCCCGATTACATAACCAATAATTGCATAAGAGGTGGGCTTTTTTGGGGGGGTTTGCAAGCATCAGTGTGCCCTTCACAGCAACTCACTATTGCCGGTAGTTTATTGTACCTTCATAATACCAGTAACACCTGTTACCCTAATGATGGTCTGTTGGTCCTTACTGCATGGGGGGGGTTTGAGCACAAAGGGCTTTGTAATGCAGACAAGGACAATATTGAAGAAATAAAAGAATGAATGAAACAATACACCGAACTTCACTGAATGACAGCTAGGGGGCCCTGCAACATTCACGGCATTTCCAACTCTGCAGGCCTTTGGATTGTAACAGTTTTTGGCAAGTAGGGGACACATGTAAAATCATAGATAATAGTGACATCCAAATATTACAATATCTTTGAATATACAGTGGATTCAGAAAGTATTCAGACCTCTTCACTTTTCGTTTGGCTGAATTTGCCATTTCTGCACTCAATAACCCGTAATGACGAAGGGAAAAGGCGTTTTCAGAAAGGTTCTTCTTCAAAATCACAAACTGGAATCTCTCCTTCATAGAAGCATTCAGACCCTCTGCTGTGGCCCCTCCGCATTGTGATCAGGTGCCTCCCGTTTTCTTTATGTCATCTGGAGATGTTTCTAATAATTCTTTACACAAAGTGAGTGGGGAGCCACTTCAGGGACCACTAATGTGTGGCACCCACCCGGATGATGTGACGGCAGCCATTTTTGTGCCAGTGCACTCACCATATGGGCTGTTAGGTGGTGAAGTGGTGAGAGAGACAGCCAAGTAGAGACAGGGGTTGATTAGCGACTAAGAATGACTAGGCTGTGGTGAGCAATTTAGTCAGGACATGAGGATACACCTTACTCTTTGTGAAGGATGCCCAGGGATCTTTATAGACCACAGAGAGTGCCAGGATCTCAGCTTTATGTCTCATCTGAGGGATGGGGAGCTGGTCTTGGCCTCTGGAGTCACCAAAGGAAGTGGAGACGTTGCTGAGCCTTCTCGGCTATGGAGGTGCTGTTAATTGACCAAGTAAGCTCAGCTGCTATGGGCACACCAAGGAATTTGGTGCTCTCGACCAGTTCCAGTGGGGTTTGAGTAGCATGGACCTTCCTGAAGTCAACACATCATCTCTTTCTTCTTTTCCACATACAGAGACAGATCGTTGCACTCATACCAGTCCACCAGTCATCATTCATCCATTCTGTAAGTTGACTAGTCAGGACCTCGGTTTTATGTCTCATCTGAAGGACGGCTCATTTTTTACAACACAGTGTCCCCATCACTGCACTGGGGGCATTGGAATCCACATACAGACCACAGGGTAAGCCCCACCTGATGTCCTCACCCACACCTCTTCCAGCAGCAACCCCAAGCTTTTCCTAGATGGTCTCCCACTTAAATGCTGTCTGGGCCCAAACGTGCTTAGCTTCAGGTGGATGACCTCTTCTGAAGTGCAGGTGCTATGGCTGCTAGCAAGAACTTGATTGTAGAACTTTCTAGAACTTGATTGTAGTCCACCTGTGGCAAAGTGAATTGATTGAACACTCGCTTGCGGATAGAAGGTCCACAATTCACACTGCAACTCAGGACAAAAACCAAGCAGTGAAGTCCAAAGAGCTCTCAGTAGACCTCGGTGATCAGTAATAGATCAGGGTAATGGGATAACACCATTCCTAAAGCTTTGAGTGCTCCCAGGAGCGCAGGATCCTCAGTAATTGTGAAATGGAAGAAGTCTGGAACCACCAGGACTCTTCCTAGAGTTGGTGGTGTGACCAAACTGAGTAACCAGGCAAGAAAGATCTTGGTCAGGGAGAACCCAATGGTCACTTTACCAGAGCTTCAGAGACGTTCTCTGAGACGTGGTCTTAAAAGGAAAGTCCACACGGATGCACAGAGAATCTCCAAACTCCATACAGATGGTGACCATGCAGGCCCCGAAGCTCAGGAATTCCAAGCCCCGAGTGAAGCCATTCAAACATTTTCACATCAAACGAGGGCAGCAATGTGTTTCCTGTGATGAGGCAGCATTTCCAAACTCCTCAATTTGAGAGTGAGAAATGGATTTTTCATGGTTTGTGGAAAAGGGCCACACGTTCTCCTCAGCACCACTAACTGCCCTGTAATCGTAAGAACTTGGGACATTCAAGCTTCCTGTTTGTGTTTTCTTTTTTCCCCCCTTTTTAATTTAAAGCTCGCTATTGTGGCCATAAAAAGGATGTCGATCCTTTTGATTCCAGCCGAGTCAGAAGGTCTCCTCTTTCAGCAGCTCCCAGTGAGACTCACTTTGTCGCGTGAAGGGCTTAATTATGTGTAACAAAAGCCTTTATCACCCCGTCAGATGCTCCAACGAACTGGACAAAGAAACAGTTTGGCATTCTTTTTACAGCTGTGAGAGGACAAATGCGTTCCCCCCCACTAGTTTTATGGGATAGATTAAAGTCAGCCTTCTCTTTTCTGAATTTCCTTTTTACTTTACAGGATGAAATGAAGTAGGGGTCTGGGCAGGATGCTAATCCACTGAATGGACAACTAACCCCAATGTATGGGTGGAAACGGGGGTACCTGTTGAAAACCAACAAGGGCACTGGTGGATTGTCATAAGCCCACACATTTAGTGGCAGACGTTATGAACTGAACTCGCTGTGAAGATCTAGTACTAGCTAACTAATGCCAGCAGCCATGCCACCTGTACTTCAGAAGAGGTCATCCACCTGAAGCTAAGCATGTGTAGGAAGAGGTGTTGGTGACACCAGCAGAGGGTGCATACCCTGTGGTCTGTAGGTCTATCCCAATGCCCCAGAGTAATGATGAGGTCACTGTTCTGTGAAAATGGAGCCGTCCTTCAGATGAGATATAAAACCAAGGTCCTGACTCATCAAATTACAAAATGGAGGTATGATGATCGGCGGTCTGGTGTGAGCACAACAATCTGTTTCTTAATGTGGAAAAGATGAAAGATGTGTTGACTTCAGGAAGGTCCATGCTACCCACACACCACTGGAAATGATCGAGAGCACCAAATACATTGGTGTGCCCCTGGCAGCTGACCTTACTTGGTCAATTAAGAGCACCTCCATAGCCGAAAAGGCTCAGCAACGTCTCCACTTCCTTTGGTGGCTCAAGAGGCCAAGACGAGTTCCCTGTCCTTCAGATGAGACATAAAGCTGATGTTCTGACTCTCTGTGGTCATTAAAGATCCCTGGGCGTCCTTTGTAAAGAGAAGGGTGTACCCTGATTTCCGGGCTAAATTGCTCACCACAGCCTATTCATTCTGGCTCCCTAATCATCTTCTGTCTCTAACTGACTAACTATCTCTCGCTCCTTCACCACCTATCAGCTCATGTGTGCTGAGCATACTGGCACAAAAATGGCTGCCATCACATCATCCAGGTGGGTGCCGCACATTAATGGAGGTTGAAGTGGCTCCCCACTCACTATGAAAAGTGCTATATCAATGGATAGAATTTTTATTATCCCATGCTGACCCAGAAATCTTGGATCTTGGTTATTTTTGTATTCCTTTTGTTAATATAAATCAGGCAAGTGTATGCTCCTGTTATCCATGGTAGACGAGGACATGGGTCAGCTGGCATCCCAAGTGGGATGATTAATGTTCCCTTTCTTGACTGGGAGGCACTAATAATAGATGGACAGCAGTCCCATCTGGGTTGGCTACTTTTTTCCCTTTCCTTGTAGGGATTCCTATATAATCGAAGGACAGAACAAGACCGCCTATCGGGGCCATGAGTTCCCTCAGTGTACAGGGTGGCAGCATCCCTCTGGGATGGCTTCTATTTGGACATCCACAAAACTGTATGTAGTTCTTGAAGGTTGCACTGTTGGGGTCCTTGGGTGCTTCTAGGGGTTGCTGATGTGAGGAGGTTCTCCCGTCAGCAGGAGGTTCTTTGAGCATCTCCAGCCTGGTCAGTTTTTTGGGTGGTGTCTACATGTGCCCCCTGTGCTAGTGTGGGATTTTTTTCTGAGTGCTCCTTGGCACCCCATCCAGGTTTGGCTCCCACCTAGTGCCAAGGCCCTAAAACTGGATTAAGTTGGTCCAGCAAATGAATGGATGTGGCGGACTGGTGCCCCAGGCAGAGTCTGTTCTTTCCTTCTTCACAGTGGTACTGGGATGGGCTTGCTTTCTTGTGAACCTGAAGATGGAACAATTAGCATCAAGTGATGGACAGGTGTACTGTAGAAGATCGATAGACACATTGTGGATCGTTTTATCCCCTGAAATAGTGCATGTCCGTCATTTTTTGCATGATTCCATCCATGTGCCTAAACTGTCTGATACAGTCAACGGAAATATTGTACGCTTCAATCTCTAAGCCAATTCATTTCTCATTGCACGCACACTGATGCTAAGTATGTGGTCCTCTCGCCCAGAGAGAGTTGCCTTTGTGCGTTCTCACTCATTAAGGTAGCATTGTGTGATCCGTCGGCTTTATTTGCGGCCTGAACAATGGCCTCCTTTGAAGTCACACACACAACAGCAGACAGTGCGTCCTTCCAGTGACAACAATTGTAAACTCTGTCCTTTATATCTCTGTGGCTTCCGTGACCACAGCATGGACCCTGCTGATTGCTGGATAGGATTGCACTCCACTCACCACCATCCCCCAACTTCCCCTCACGACGTGTGACTCTCCATTTGCACCTCCACATTCTCCCAGTCCCGCTGGTCTTACTCCAGTGTGAGAGGTGGAGGTGAGGAAGTCCTGAGGTCTCTGAAGGAACAGCTATGGCCCTGTTCTGACCAGCCTGTGCTCAAAGTGGGGTCTGGTAGGAGAAAAAAAAAAGGCCCTGAGGTCTTGCAGAAGACTGGAATTTTGCACACAAGTGTTGCGTCCTTAAATGCTTTCATTTTACCATTTATTGATTTATTGATTTTAGGACTGCTGTTCAAAATGTAATTAAAAAATTGAATTACAATCGAACGATAAACATTTTTAATTGAAGTGAACTGTGTATTAATTGCAATTTATTATATTTCCTTCCAGCACTTTAACATTTTCTATTGAGATGAAATAACTCAGTGAAGAATTTCTAATTAAAAACAGTTTTATAATCGCCTGTGCATGCTAATTAAATTATTTCAGTTAGTTTAATGGACAGTGGCCACTAAGCAGATCTCCCCGGGGTTGCTATAATATTTTGGAAAACTAATAAATGCGATTTGATTTTGCAACACAATTACACAAACGATTAAATATTAAAACACTGAAACGTCAAATCCTGATGTCGGCACTGTGAGAGCTCAGGTTGTGTTTACCTGCGTGACACACACGAGTCGACTCCGCCGCCGTCACCTGGAGAAGAGCAGCCGTTAAAAAGACTGAAGGTGTCTATAGAGTCGGCTTTAAATTAGCAAAGTAAAAAAGTTCTAAATATGGATCTGATTGGGTTATTGATTTGGATGTTTTAAATTGCACATTGTCATTGAATGATTTATAAATTAGAAAACAACTATAACTGTCTTAACCTAGAGCCCAAACAGATGGACATATTGGCCTGATCAGTGTGCAGGGCTGAGAATGCTGCTTGATATCCACAGGCATGGACACATTTGATGGTACCCCTCCACCAAAAACTGGAGAACCCACAATTGTCTCTGAAACAACCTGAAACTGACCCACATCATTGGCCCCCGTCATTGTTAATTCAACAACAATCAGACTTTTGAGTCAGAGTTTTGATTCAGATCCATATTTCAAATAATAACACATATGGACAAAAGTGATGGGACCCTTAACCTGATATTTTGTTGCACAATCGCTGCGCACAAGCGATTCCTGGAGCTCTCCATGAGACGTCTGCACCTGACTACAGGACGTCTGGCCCACTCGTCCTGAGCAAACTGCTTCAGCGGTGTCAGGTCTGAAAGGGTCTTCTCCAGACTCCATGTTTCAGTTCTTTCCATAGATGTTTGATGTGATTCAAATCAGGGCGCACAGAAGGCCACTTCACAGTAGTCCAATTTTTTGGTTCTTTGCTATCTTTGGGTGCTTTTAGTTGTGTGTTTTGGCTCCTTATCCTGTTGAAGGGTCCATGACCAGCGATGAAGACAGAGCTTTCTGACATTGGACAGGACGGTTGGCTTCAGAATGTCTTGGTGGTCTTGAGATTTCATCATTCTCCTGCACAGACTCAAGGCACCCCATACCATCCATCCATCCATCCATCCATCCTCTTCTGCTTTTCCGAGGTCAGGTCGCGAGGGTAGCAGCTTGAGCAGAGATGCCCAGACTTCCCTCTTCCCGGCCACTTCTTCTAGCTCTTCCGGGAGAATCCCAAGGCGTTCCCAGGCCAGCCGGGAGACATAGTCCCTCCAGCGTGTCCTGGGTCTTCCCCGGGGCCTTCCCCCGGTTGGACGTGCCCGGAGCACCTCACCAGGGAGGCGTCCAGTAGGCATCCTGATCAGATGCCCAAGCCACCTCATCTGCCTCCTCTCGATGCGGAGGAGCAGCGGCTCTACTCTGAGCCCCTCCCGGATGACTGAGCTTCTCACCCTATCTTTAAGGGAGAGCCCAGACACCCTGCGGAGGAAACTCATTTCAGCCGCTTGTATTCGCGATCTCGTTCTTTCGGTCACTACCCATAGCTCATGACCATAGGTGAGGGTAGGAACATAGATCGACTGGTAAATTGAGAGCTTTGCCTTGCGGCTCAGCTCCTTTTTCACCACGACAGACCGATGCAGAGCCCGCATCACTGCGGACGCCGCACCGATCTGCCTGTCGATCTCACGCTCCATTCTTCCCTCACTCGTGAACAAGACCCCGTGATACTTGAACTCCTCCACTTGGGGCAGGATTTCGCTACCAACCCTGAGAGGGCACTCCACCCTTTTCCGGCTGAGGACCATGGTCTCGGATTTGGAGGTGCTGATTCCCATCCCAGCCACTTCACACTCAGCTGCGAACCGATCCAGAGAGAGCTGAAGATCACGGCCTGATGAAGCAAACAGGACAACATCATCTGCAAAAAGCAGTGACCCAATCCTGAGTCCACCAAGCCAGACCCCCTCAACACCCTGGCTGCACCTAGAAATTCTGTCCATAAAAGTTATGAACAGAATCGGTGACAAAGGGCAGCCCTGGCAGAGTCCAACTCTCACTGGAAATGGGTTTGACTTACCACACCCCATACCAGATGCAGCAAAGCCGCTCCTAAACATAAGCAAGCCTCCTCCATGTTTCACTATAGGTTTGGTGTTCTTTTCTTTGAAAGGTTCATTGTTCTCATCCATGGACATAAAGTTGACATGACTCGCCATAAAGCTCCAGTTTTTTCTCATCTGTCCAAAGAACATTTTCCCAGAAGCACTGTGGTTTCTTTAGTAAATTCCCATCAGGCTTTTTTTATGTTTTTCTTTCAACACTGGAGTCCTTCTGGGTCTTCTTCCATTGAGCCCATTGCCACTCCAAAAGCGATGGATGGTGTGATAAGACACTGCTGGACCTTAACCTTGGAGATCAGCTTGGATCTCTTTGGTAGCTGGCCTTGACTTTTTGTCTACCATTCTCACTATCCATCTACCAATTCTAGGGTTGATTTTCCTCTTGTGGCCGCATCCAGGGAGGTTGGCTACAACCCCATGGACCTTAAGTTTCTTAATGATATTTGCAACTGTCTTCAGAGGAACATCAAGCTGCTTGGAGATGGTCTTCCATCCTTTGCCTTTAACGTACTTGTCTACCATTTCCTTTCTGATCTCCTCAGATGACTCTCGCCTCTGCTTACTCAGGTCGATGTCCAGTGTAGGACACATGATGACAACGACTTTTCTCCATTTAATTTGACTGAATGGCTGACTGCATGATTGGAGATGAGTGTGATGTGAATTCAAGAAAACAGCAAGTCTGAAAAGTCACTCAAAATCCAGTTATTTAGGAACTTTTCTTGGGGTCCCAACAAATGTATCCAGGCCATTTTAGAATATCTTTGTAGAATAAGTGACACCTGATCTCTTGTCAGACTTGCTTTGCTTTACTCGATGACAGAGCAAAGGCATGCGGGTCTACAGGTGACAGTTGCTTTTCATGTCATCACTTTTTTTTATGAGCCGTAAGGGGACCAACACATCTGTACGTTCTAATGTGGGCTACAGTAGGTCACATAAAATCAATTAAACCACAACCACATAACTACTGTATGTCTTAGTGAGGTGTAAGGAATCGTGTCATCTGCCCTGTCTCTGCTCGGCCATGTGAAGCACCTGCACCGTACCGTTTCAGGTCAGATATCCCTCCATGGGCGACCAAAAAAATTCCATGGCAAGCGTATTCATTGCCAGGGACGGGGTTGACCCACTAAAATTTTTTCTTGCACGCAGACCTGTTCCTCTGATGTTTCAAGATCAAACTTGAATTAGCAGACATCACTTCATGTAGCTTCTTGTTCTGGACGTTCCTCCATACTTTGTGATATGACTTTCTTTTTTACTGGAATATGTGAGTGTAGCATGATGGTAACAATGACACGGACACAGAGTGTCCTCAATGTAAGCGCGATGTGTTAATGAAACTCTCTTGGCTTGTATAACTGGTTTGATTTTAATTGTTGTCATGTCATACTCTGCACTTTGAAGAGCTACGGTATATATGAAATGATGTGTATGAATTTATAATGGTGCAGTGGTCCCTGCGGGCTGGGAAGCTTATGCCAACAATGGTGGACTGATTATTGTGACCGAAAATCTGACCTCCGAGCTCTTGATCTCTGTCTGTGTCTCCTGAGCTGCTGTCACTACGACTAACAGAGCCTGGGATGCCGGCGCTATATACTTGGGGGGGGGGGGCTTTTCCTATCGCTACCTGGTCTGTGCTACATAGTGAGGAGCGTAACAAGTTAAACCCAGAGGTAAAGACGCAACGTACAATGTACCATAAATATATGCAGAACAGCAAAGTATTGTCATAATATTCTTATTACAGTCAGCTAATGTACCCTTCGTTTTCCTTTCAGGATGCAAATCTGGCTGGAATACGGATCAGGTAGTGACATCATCATGCGTGTTATAAGATAAAAGAAGCAAATGACGATGAAGTGTTGGGGTGCCAGGTGGTGATCCCCGTATAATTGAATGAAAACGATGAGAAAAACATAAGTAATTTTTGAGGGGTAATGTCCTAGCAGATGTGAGTCTATAGACTGACGAGATGTGGAGGTGGCAGTCTATTTAACCTCCTTAGTGTTAGTCCCAAGTGTCACTCGGGCTACTGTATAGTCGCGGCTGGCGTAAGCCGTGACCCGAGGATTACTCGGGCTGCAGAAGTGCCAACAGCGTTAGTGCCGAGCGTTGACCGGGAAATGATATAGGCGTGTCTTTCGTAAGTGACAGGCCCGCGTGTTACCCAGGCAATGGTGCAAACACCACTTGTCCTAGCCTCATAATGGCGTCTCGTAAGAAGCGTTTTTCAGCAGCCCGGGTGTTACCCGCTCTTGACAGTGATATGAGCAGCGATGACGACGTGAATCTGTCTTCAGGAGTGAAATTGAAACGGACAGTGAAATCGAAAGTGATTCTGATGAGTCTGAAAGTGGCACTCATGTCAATCGCACATGTGCACTGTGCTGTTCAAAAGCTGATCAGTCGGAAAATGAAAATCCACAAGAAATCACGCTACTATTGCCGTGACTGGGACGATACTTCAAGATATACCACACAAACGATGCATTTTGACAGTATATACGGGATTAGCATTATTTTTATTATTATGATACATTATTATTAATTGTATCATTATTAAACTTTCTACACTTCTGACTTTGTACTTTTAGTGTTTTGCATCTTTTACAGTAGAAAGATGAGATTTAATAAACTTGTCATTTTTCAAGCCAAAAAAATTCAACGTTTTTTTTACAAGTTTTTTCGAGAAAAAATATAACGTTAAGAGGCTACGGTAGCTCTGGAGGAAGGGGAGGGTTCAAGTCACCGGAAGTGATGTCACTGATCTTCACGCCACCCTTCTTTGGGTCTGAAAGCAAATAGGAAAGGAGAAGCATTAAATGATGGCGCCAACCCTCGACTTGGGGTGGAATTACCAGCGGATGAACCCTGGAGTTGTCTTCCCATTACGCATGCGCGACAGTGTATACGCTGTAAATTACTCACGCATGTGCAAGGCAGATCGGGTAGTGCCATAAAGTGTGAAGTGGAGTATGTTTACAGTATGCATGCACGATTCAGATCGGGAAAAATGGCACAGGCCTCACAAAGCATCATGGGGCTTGTCAGAATGGCAAATTTTCAGGGAAAAATTGGGCAAACCCAGCAAATTCGCTGTGAAAAACGCTTTGGCGAATTTCACCGATTAGTGCCAGTGCTCACTCCTCGGGTACACAGCACTGCACTTGTCATACTTAAGAAGCTTGTCTTAAAAAGTCACAACGTAACTCGTCCTTTTAAGGTGTCACTTAATCCAAACCCTGATGACTGACTTTTATGGAACGAACAAACACCATTCAAGAGATTTTTGTGCTGGTGTGGATTCCATTCATTTTAAATGACTCCACTACATTTTATTAACAAATTCCGGAGAAAAATTTCCAGCTGAATAAATCAATATAAATTAGAATAAGGTTAAGATTTTTACGTGTGCCTTTCACATTCGGTTCAGTAAGTGAATGATTGCACGTATTTTAATTTTCGATGACGATATTTCTCTAAAGCAATTTACAAATCCCTAGTGCAAGAAGGTCATTGTTTCCACATTTCCATATCGTGATTCCCGTTAATTCACTGAATTCTCTCACAGCCCCTTCGTCGTGACTGAACCTGACATCTTGTGTTTTAAAGCTCAAGGCCAACTTTATTCCAAGATTTCGTCGCCTCTTGTCAGGCTTGTAAACCGACGATTTAGAGCAGTAGCCGAAAATATGAAGTTCATAACGAATGCATGCGGCACGGTGCTAATGTTGGAATTTGTGCTAATCGACTGTTTTATTTTTATCATCCAAAACATGTATTCATTTGAATATGTTCAGATTTTCAGAACATAAACCATAAGTTAAATTTAGTTGCATTCCACTAGCTTGCATAACCACCAAAGTCTGCTAATCTTAATTTGTCTTTTTATAAATAGTTCACTGGTGTCAGATTGAGGTTTTGGCACCTGAACAGCCCTTTAAATAGACACAATTGGTGGCTCGGCCACCTTACCGCTCTCTGATTGGAGTCCTAGAAAGGCTGCCTGCCTTGTGTGCAGCTAGCTCTCTCCCTATATTCATATTCATATTCAGATTCATATTCCTAGAGCTTTCCTCCACATAACATATTGTTAGGCAGATTGGTGAGCGTATCCTGTAAAGGACTGGCCACCGTCCAGACAGCTGCTTCAGGACTGGCCTATTGCTCCCTAAAGATGTGCGTATTTTGTATGAATTGGTGACCCTAAGTTGTCCCTGTATGAGTGTTGAAATGGGCTTACATGGTCATTATTGCCATGTGTAACGACTAGGGTGACATTTTTACTTGCATGTGCTAATCCTGCAGCAGGTCTCCCCTCTCTGGCACCACCATTAGTGCGTAGAACTACTGTACCTCGTAACTTCAGTCTTCTTCAGCTACAAATCTCAGAACACAGTTGTCAAGGTTTTGGGTAAGCCTGGCGATGAACTGGTGTTCTGCTCAACTTTGAGCTTTATCTTTGTGTCAGATGCTACCAGGATAGACTCTTTATCTTTTTCATAATGTATCCTCTGACACCAGGATGTTTTTTGCAACGCACATTGCAAAACTGTTTAAAACGTGTTTTGTCTTTTTTTAAAAATGTTGGAAAATATTGGAAAGTTAGATGTTGTCTAAATATGCAGGATCCTGAGACATTAAGTTATACTAGCTGTGTAAGCCCATGTTGTAAAAAAACACGGGGTCCTAGAAACTATTGAGATTGTCAGAAAAAAATTGAAATGTAGAGATGTCAGGTAACTGAAAGGAATAATTCTGGGCGTCTCTCTCCTAGGAGGTTTCGTTTTGCCGATGTGCCTGTATCATTTGTGCACTAGCGGCTAAGCGACTTTGTCTTTCTTCTTAGGTTTCGTTTTGCCGATGTGCTGGCCTCGCTTGTGTTATTGGTGGGTAAACGAGTTTCTGTTTCCATGGAGGCGGAGCCCTTACCCCGACTCAGCCTCTCACTTCTGGGCCGTCAGACACACACACTTCCACACATAGACATTTATATAAAAAATATGTCTAGTGAAATTGATTACTGTAATTTGTTATTCACTGACTGTTCTCTTAAATGAAAATGTTGCTGCAAGAGTCTTTACAAGAACTGAACAGCACAAACACAAAAGCCCAGTTCTTAAATTGTTACGCTGGCTTATGGCTGATTTCAAAATCCTCCTTCTAACATATAAAACTTTAAAATCCCCAAGGCCCTCTTTACTTCTCTGAACGTACTTAGCGACTGTGTCATATACACCTGGCTGATGGAGTGCTGCTCAGACAGTTGGTCTTCCCGACAGATTCTCCCACTTCAGCAGAGGAGTTCTCAAGCTCTGGTAGAGTGGCCATTGAGTTCTTGGTCACCTCTCTGACCAAAGCCCTTCTTGCCAGGTTAGTCAGTTTGGACAGATGGATGTTCACTGTGTGGAGTTTACATGTTTCTCTCGTGTCTGCGTGGGTTTCCTCTGGGTGCTCAAGTTTGTTCCCACAGTCCAAAGGCATGCAGGTTAGATGCATTGCTGTTTCTAAATTGACCCTAGTGTGTGTCTGTGTGGGTGTGTGTATGTACACACCCTGTGATTGAATGACACATCATCAAGTGATTGTTCCTGCCCTGTGTGATTGCTGGTGTAACTCCAGCTGCCCTGTGATCCTGCCCTGGATTAAGACGGTTAGGAATGGATGGATGTACAATGTAGTTACAAAGATAGAAAAGACTGTATAATAGATAGATAGATAGATAGACAGGAAAGGCACTATATAACTGATATGTTCTTAGATAGATAGGAAAGGCACTATATAACTGATAAATATGTTCATAGATAGATAGATAGGAAAGGCACTATATAACTGATAAATATCTTCTTAGATATTCATTTTAGTATAGTAGACAAGATAGATAGATAGATAAATATTAATTTTTAGTATAGTAGGCAGGATTAGATAGATAGATAGATATTAATTTTAGTATAGTAGATAGATAGATAGATATTAATTTTTAGTATAGTAGGCAGGATTAGATATTCATTTTTAGTATAGTGGGCAGGATTAGATAGACAGATATTCATTTTAGTATAGTAGGCAGGATTAGATAGATAGATATTAGTTTTTAGTATAATAGGCAGGATTAGATGGATAGATATTAGTTTTTAAAATAGTAGGCAGGATTAGATAGATATTCATTTTAGTATAGTAGGCAGGATTAGATAGATAGATAGATATAAATTTTTAGTATAGTAGGCAGGGTTAGATAGATATTCATTTTAGTATAGTAGGCAGGAATTAGATAGATAGATATTAATTTTTAGTATAGTGGGCAGGATTAGATAGATATTCATTTTAGTATAGTGGGCAGGATTAGATAGATAGATATTCATTTTAGTATAGTAGGCAGGATTAGATAGATATTAATTTTTAGTATAGTAGTCAGGATTAGATAGATATTAGTTTTTAGTATAGTAGGCAAGATTAGATAGATTGATATTAATTTTTAGTATAGTAGGCAGGATTAGATAGATAGATAGATTTCAGTGTTTGATTTTTTTTTAATAAATTCACAAACCTTTTGAAACCATGCTTTCACTTTGTCATTATGAGTTATTGACGCAGATTGATGAGTAAAAATGGCAAATATGTCTATTTAAAATGAAATCTGCAGCATTATAAAAGTGTGAAGATAGTGACGGTGTCTGATTCTCATCCCACTGTACCGTTGTTGTTTTTTGCCACACAGTTTGCACTTGCAGGTTTCTGCTGCTCTTCAGGAGTGTCCATGTGTGTCGTGGTTTGCAGACATAACCTGCCTCGCACAAAAAAAAATGCCAATTTTATTCGTAAAAAAATTAAACCTGCTTCACAATAAAACAAGTTTTCGTAAACTTTTTTTTTACGACCAAATCTTGCACCTTCTTGGGGTCCTTGAGACTGATCTAAAGACAATTGTCAGATTTTGGGGTGGGTCACACTTTAAGATAGATAGATCGGCTTGCGGGGTTTTCCCTAGAGGAACACGGCAAGCGACATAGCGGGGGTCCCCCTTTAAGAATCTCAGCCGGTCGACCTAGTGACACCCACTTGGGGAATTAAGACTATAGACCTAGCTGGGGAATGGGGGCCCTGGAGAATCCCGTCGATCGACATAACAGAGTAATATCGATTGCTTTATCAGCCCGGAGCGACCTTATAGCTTCACAAGCCATACGCCACCCATTCCCATTTAATACAACGCGACTCAGTGGCGCTAACCCAATAATTTAAGAAACTGCAATAAAGTGTGCAGAAAGTGAAGGGCTCTGAAGTCTGTGAATCCAGTGTATAGATAGTATACTGGTCAGAGAGCGACACAAAAAACAAACTCTGCACTGGACAGCAGGATCCGCCCATTCGCACGGGGACAGCCTGACAGTCGCCGCTCAACAGGAGAACTGTGAGAGGTGAACCCGCGACTATGAGAAAATCGTAAAACACCCTCACCGAAGGCACTCCACTGACTCCAGACTGGACTGGGAATCGACCTGGGATTAAAGATACGAGTAAGCAGTTCTATCCAAATTTCATCTGTTTAAGCGACATTTGCTGTCTCCCTAATACAAAAGAACTGATCACACAAACAAGATGAATGGCATGCCTCTCTCCTCTTTCTCTCTTTCTCTGAACCTCTCCTCTCTCGGTTCTTTCTCGCCGGGATCGATCCCTCCCTGCAGATGATTGGACCGCTTGTACGAGGGGCGGCCACCAGGGCCGAGGCTTCTTGCTGACGTGAAATTAGAGGCAGAAGTGTAATTCTTGGAAGCTTGGAAAAAAAAGGAAAAAAACTAGTAAGTTAAAACTTGGTGTTTTGTTTGATTAGTTGGCTGTTACAAGACGAGGTGCACGGCAGGATTTCGAAGAGAGAAGAGACTGGACGAAGGAGCGGACGAAGGTGCAAACGGATTTCAGTTGTGCGGTGAGTACTCCGTTTCTGGCTCCTATTACGTGAAGCGTGACAGTTTATGCTTTCTTTTTTCACGTATTTATTATTGATTTGTTTTGATTAGTTTTGCAACTAAAAAGCCATGAGGTCTTATTGTGTTATTGGAGACGACGATAAATCAATATGAACCATAGAACCGGTTTCGCACGGAGCACCTCTTCATGTTTTTAATGCAGTTAAAGCTGAAGGGCATTTGATAGCTTTAGTAGCGTGAAATTATTATTATTATTATTTTTGTTTGCAATTTCTGAACTTAAGGGCGCTTTATGACCATATTAACACATCTCACATAGCGCTTTCTGAAGTGTTTGACGCACGGAAACCCCCGTTTTTAGTAATAACGTTCCACTTCTTTATAAGCAACTTTCACGCGTATTTCTGTCACATGTGCGAGCGGAGATAAGTTCATGAAAACAAAAACCCTACTGCTGGTTAAGACCACAAATACAGTTCCTCTCGCATGGATCTTTCATGGATCTTTCGCGAGGCACCCCGAACACACGGAGACGATCGGCAGCGACAGCTACACGAACAGCTGGACATCTTTTTTCTTTTTAACCTTCGCTCGGTATGAGCACAACAGGCGCACACGTTGGGACTTGATGGCGAAGATGATGGTTATTAAAGGCAAAATTCATGGCAGGACAGGACAAGTGAAATAGACTGCTGTTGTTATGTGTAAAATAATGATTGAGTTAGTGAGGGCTACAGCAGGCTGGTGTCCTGCCGATTCAATGCTATCGGCAAGTTTGTGTGCCCTCTCGCCTGGCCAAGGCTGGGATCCTTTCTTAACACAACACTGCAGAACAGGGGTCGCTTTCTCGTCACCCACAGATGAATGAGGCGAGTTTGCAAAATGGATGAATTGGACTGAAAACCCGAAATGCAGCACGTTGTTGTTCGGGCGCCACGCGACCCTCGAGGATAGCTGGCTGTGTCCGCACTTGCGGTTGACGTGTAGCGCTGCAAGCTGACGATAATGCTCACTTTTTCCCCACAGAAATCGATTTAGTCACATCGTGAGTGAGTACCTAAGAATCGTCGCGCGTTGAGTGTCAGTGAGGTTGTACGGATGTGTTAGGACACACGAGGACTAGTGATCTACCTGTTCATTTGGTTAGTTTTTCAGTTTACTTTTTATACCTTGTGAGAAGGAGTACATCGTGGATACTCACACACATGCAGTTTACATCTCGGTTCTTTATACGCTGTATGGCTGTTCACAAGGAAAAATAAACCGACCCCCACGCGATCGCGTGTAAAAGGAGTCACGGGTCACGTGCAGCCAACAGCTCTTCTGCCATCTGGAGTTCTGCTTCTTTCGATCCCACGTGGGACACCTCGGAGAGCGCCTGGAGGAGCCTGCAGCCCTGTGCGGGTCGGAGAGGAGACCCCCCGAAGAAGAAAACACGCGCGGGAATGACACCATCTCGGTTTGCCTGTGAAGGTCGGTCCGCTTTGGTTTCTGTGAAGCTTTTAGTATAAATCAGATCGGCCAATAACGTCCAGTAAGCTCATCACTTTCCTAGAAGTCATAAGTAACTCCTAAAAGGTCAAAGAGCCATTCACAGCCTATCTATCTATCTATCTATCCATCCATCCATCCATTTTCCAACCCGCTATATTCCTAACTACAGGGTCACGGGGGTCTGCAGGAGCCAATCCCAGCCAACACAGGGCACAAGGCAGGAACCAATCCCGGGCAGGGTGCCAACCCACCGCAGCCTATCTATCTATCTATCTATCTATCTATCTATCTATCTATCTATCTATCTATCTATCTATCTATCTATCTATCTATCTATCTATCTATCTATCTATCTATCTATCTATTATTATAGTGCCTTTCATATCTATCTATCTATCTATCTATCTATCTATCTATCTATCTATCTATCTATCTATCTATCTATCTATCTATTATATAGTGTCTTTCATATCTATCTATCTATCTATCTATCTATCTATCTATCTATCTATCTATCTATCTATCTATCTATCTATCTATCATATAGTGCCTTTCGTGTATCTGTCTCTGTGGTTCTGTTAGTATTAGTCTTGAATTTCCAGAATGGAATATAAGAGACGCCCCCTTAGATTCATTTACTGTATATCAAATCTTTCTGCCTTTCTACTCTCATGTAGACTGAAGTTTGGTGAGAGGGTCAGAAACTGGCTATCAAGTTAAGTTCAGATTCGGATTCCACAATGTTCAAAATTCAGAGAGTAGCTGATTTTAGCCCGATGTCTGTTTGGTTTTTTTTTTGTGTCTGTAGAAAAGTAAAATTGATTTTCACGTGTTCAAATTGCTTCTTAAAAGTTGCCATTTTCATTGAAAGATGGTGCATTTGTTGTGTTGTGTAAAGGTCCTGAATGACTACATGCCAGCAAAGATAGAACGTTTGATAAGGAGCTGTTTTTGAGATGTCCGCCCTGAATGCCGAGACCTGTGTACAGTGAAATTTTCCAAAACAATTGACATATTTTCTTCAAACAAGGTGCATTGTGTTTTCTTTGTCAGCTGTTTTTGGTCCAGTTTGGCCCAGTACTTGTCTCCATATTCTTCAAAAGCACTCTGCTTATGTTCAACAGTAGCTGCTGTAGAACTGGTTTAATTTAACTGGGATTTTCTCCGTTTGCTCTGTTTAGTCATAGGACCAGGCCTACTGATATGCAAAATATTTGCTCAAGTAGTTTAACAAATCCATAATTTGTTTAACATTTTTTTTAATTTGCACAGTAGTAGGCACACGTTTACATTTACATTTATTTGCTTAGCAGATGCTTTTATCCAAAGCAACTTATAATGTTGGTTGACATAACTGAAGAACATCTGTCTGGGGACTACATGGGGGGGGGGGGCGGGGACAACAGTAATAGGACAAGGTGACAAAATTAATCACCAGACACCAAGAGCACAAAACAAAATACAAGAGAGTTACAAAAACCCTACAGCCAAAATCCGTTAGACAGAAATCCATTAAACAAGAGGGTCTTCAAATGGAGGGACCCACAGAGTTTCAAAAGGAGGTGGGCATGTCGTTCTGCCAGCCAAGTGAATTTCTGTGTGAAGATGGTTGTCGGATTGTTTGCCCTACCAGAGCACATGTGGGATGAAAAGGAAGAAATGAACAGGAACAAAGACACACACACACGCACACACACACACACACACCTCCTGACACGCACACACACCCGACACACACACAGATACACATTCTGAGGCACACACACACACACACACTCTGACACAAACACAGACAGACACACACTCTGACACACACACACACGCACACACACATGCACCCCAGCACACACACGCGCACAGATACACACCCTGAGACACACACAGACACACCCAAACACACACATACACACTCTGACGCTCTCTCTCTCTCACACACATACACACCCCTAGATCTGTGCAGGTCAATGCGACATTAAGCCCCCCGTGCCAATCTGTCCCTCTCTACTGCTTGTTTATTTCCGCTGACCCAATGTGTTTAGTTTCAAATATTATTGAAGTTGTTCATTTGATTCCAATTTCCTCTTCATTGCACTTGACATGTCTTTATGTACACAATACAATGTAAGTTATTTGTGCCTGCCTGCACATTGTACAGCACAATCGGTGGTACTGTACTGTAAAATCTGATGTCCTGCAGCAGCGCTAAAGTGACACTGACATGGAGTACTGGACGCACCACTCCAAGCCCGTGTCTTGTTTTTCTATTTTTCAAGTGTTTACAACAGACGCTCTTTGCACGTGAATAATCTTTATTTTCCAAAGTATAAGCCAGAAATTAATTTTCCCGCACCAGCTAATTGTCCTTATCCAGTCCCGCAGGATGAGGTACTCCATCGTGTTTATTACACTAAACAGCTTGGGCTCGTGGTTTTTGATTCTGGGCACCAGATGTTTGAGTGTGGGTCAGTAGATATGGACGGATATATCCCAGTTATAGTCAGTGAGTATCAGCAGCAGGGTGCTTTCTTTTGTGCCATCACAGACACTTAATTGTACAATGGGATTTATGTGCAGCTCGGTGGCCTCATTGCTGGACTTGAAATGATAAGATTGCAGAGTCCACTTCTCAGCCAGCGTGTGCCCCAGTAGCGGGCACTGAGCAGTACTGCGGGCATTGTGATTCGTAATTCAATCATCTTCATTTTAATCGTGTGGACATATAAATGGTCGACTTTGAACGTGTGTGCTGAGCTCTTTGAAGGTAGTAGCTTGGGGACTGGGTGTGTCTGTGATGTACTGGAGGTCACAGATGGACAGACAGTTGAGTTGGTGGTCCCGTGGTGTGCATTCCAGCATCCAATCCACTAAGCCACACCGCCTGCTGGTCACATTGTCAACATTCATAAGGAGAAGCTGCAATGGAGGTGAAAGTGTGAAACAAAACGTGTGGCTACCCCACATTTCAAATTAGGAAACAGTTGTCTGGTATGGCGCCTATGAAATGCTTTGTGATGGTGTTTACTACAGACACGTGCTACGTGTCCATGTTACCGTTCTTCTTATGGCTGGACGTGCTGCCGCCTGTGCTACAGGGGTTTTGTGATTTGCACGCGCTTCGCTTTTCACAATTTGCATACTTGTCACCACTCTTGGACTAATAAATGTAAAGGAATACTTCCACCCAGAAAAGATTTTATTTTTATACGAGCCTCACCCTGTGTAGAGTGTAGTGATGGCTGAGAAAACTAGGGCTGCCCTGATCGATCGATCTGCCGCCCATCTAAATTGGACGATTTTCACAAAAAAAAAAAAATAAATAAAATTTGTGATTGGTAAACGGGCCAATCCCAAAAATCAATCTATTCATCCCCTGCTTTTCTAAGCCTTACGGTAATTTAGTTACAGTTCTCCTTTACGGGAGATATTATGGTAGTTGAGCCAGTGCTTAGAGAGTGTCGACCATGTTGAGAGGTTTAGTTACCTTGGCAGTGACATTCATGTCTCTGGTGACTCTTCTTATGAAGTCATTAGACAGATTGGGAGAGCATGGGGGGGGGGGGGGGTGATCATGAGGTCACTGGGAAGGGGTGTGTGGCGCTCCCGATATCTATACAAAACGACGAAGGTCCAAGTCTTTAGAGTCCTGGTGCGCCCTGTCTTATGAGACATGGATGCTATCCAGTGACCGGAGATGAAGACTGGACTCCTTCGGTACTGTGTCTCTTCAGAGAATCCTTGGGTCCCGCTGGTTTGACTTTGTGTTGCTCATGGAGTCCCGAATGAGGCACATGACCTGCATTGTGAGGGAGCGTCAGTTATGACACTATAGCCATGTGGCACGATTACCCAGAGGATGATCCGGCTCACAGGACCTTCATTGTTGAGGATCCGAGCAGCTGGACCAGGCCAAGGGGACGCCCATGTAACCCCTGGCAGCGACAGATAGATGGGTAGGACTGGACCACGTGTCTGCCTTTTTGTTGCCAACCAGGGCCCCGAGCTGTTTCATCAAGTGGTAGATGGGCAACGCGCCGTACCAGTGCATGCTCCCCAGCCTGACCTGACCTGCTCCTTTACACGAGGTATTACGGTAGTTGAGTCAGCATGTGTTTTTTTTGCAACAAACATTCTGCAGCGTAAACAAAGAGCAGCGAGTTGACTGGAATATTAGCCTTTACGTTAAAGAAAGCAGAGTAATAAACTGAGGTAAAGGAATCGGAGGAGTCGTCTTGTGCAATTTGACAAATGGCAAGAAAAGGTTCAGATCTTTTCATTTGAGATAGACAGACAGGTAGAACTTTATTTATTTTGTCCTTTAATTAAAACAGACACCAAGCTTGTTTTAACTGCAGCAGCTTATGTTTTGAATTGGAAAAAGAAAAATGTTTGCTTAACTGCGAAATGTGTCTTTAACTTGTAAATCTTTTAAGCCTGTTAGTTTGGTGTCTTCTTGATCAACAACTTATGGACATGTGATACATCTGTGGCTTTTGTAATGATTTGAACTGTGTTGCAGTGTGTCATGCAGAGTAAGTTCTGGTAAGAAACAAGTACTACATAATTAAAATGGTAATCCATATTTATAACTACACTTCAAGAATTACGAAGCTCCAGCTGATACACTAAAGAAAAAAAAAACAAACCTGTATAAATACAGTAAATGTGTACTTTAAGGGCAAAGAAGCTGTAGTGCAATTAATGATTAAAAATTATGAGATTTTGTGCAGGTATATTTACATTTGAGCAGTGTTTAGCTGCCATTATCAATGAATTGATTGTGTGAGAGCATATATCTATATATTGTGGATAGCAGGGGGCACTCCAGCTCCCCAAACACCCGACACACAGGCTCAGACACAAGTTAAAAGGAAAAAGAGCCTTTATGGTGGGAAAGTCATCCTTAGGAAAGCGTTTCCCACCACCAAAGCGTATATAATATATATATCTTCTTCTTCTTTTGGCTGTTCCTGTTAGGGTTTGCCACAACAGATCATCTTCTTCCATATCTTCTTGTCCTCGTCATCTTGTTCTGTTACACCCATCACCTTCATGTTCACTCTCACTGCATCCATAAACCTTCTCTTAGGCCTTCCTCTTCTCCTCTTACCTGGCAGCTCTATCCTAATCACCCTTCTCCCAACACACACATATACATAAACATATACAGTGCATCCAGAAAGTATTCACAGCGCATCACTTTTTCCACATTTTGTTATGTTACAGCCTTATTCCAAGATGGATTAAATTCATTTTTTCCTCAGAATTCTACACACAACACCCCATAATGACAACATGAAAAAAGTTTACTTGAGATTTTTGCAAATTTATTAAAAATAAAAAAACTGAGAAATCCCATGTACATAAGTATTCACAGCCTTTGCTCAATACTTTGTCGATGCACCTTTGGCAGCAATTCCAGCCTCAAGTCTTTTTGAATATGATGCCACAAGCTTGGCACACCTATCCTTGGCCAGTTTCGCCCATTCCTCTTTGCAGCACCTCTCAAGCTCCATCAGGTTGGATGGGAAGCGTCAGTGCACAGCCATTTTAAGATCTTTCCAGAGATGTTCAATCGGATTCAAGTCTGGGCCACTCAAGGACATTCACAGAGTTGTCCTGAAGCCACTCCTTTGATATCTTGGCTGTGTGCTTAGGGTCGTTGTCCTGCTGAAAGATGAACCGTCGCCCCAGTCTGAGGTCAAGAGCGCTCTGGAGTAGGTTTTCATCCAGGACGTCTCTGTACGTTGCTGCTGTCATCTTTCCCTTTATCCTGACTAGTCTCCCAGTTCTTGCCGCTGAAAAACATCCCCACAGCATGATGCTGCCACCACCATGCTTCACTGTAGGGATGGTGCCAGGTTTCCTCCAAACGTGACACCTGGCATTCACACCAAAGAGTTCAATCTTTGTCTCATCAGACCAGAGAACTTTCTTTCTCATGGTCTGAGAGTTCTTCAGGTGCCTTTTGGCAAACTCCAGGCGGGCTGCCATGTGCCTTTTACTAAGGAGTGGCTTCCGTCTGGCCACTCTACCATACAGGCCTGATTGGTGGATTGCTGCAGAGATGGTTGTCCTTCTGGAAGGTTCTCCTCTCTCCACAGAGGACCTCTGGAGCTCTGACAGAGTGACAATCGGGTTCTTGGTCACCTACCTGACTAAGGCCCTTCTCCCCCGATCGCTCAGTTTAGATGGCCGGCCAGCTCTAGGAAGAGTCCTGGTGGTTTTGAACTTCGTCCAGACCTGAGATGGAGGCCACTGTGCTCATTGGGACCTTCAAAGCAGCAGAAATTTTTCTGTAACCTTCCCCAGATTTGTGCCTTGAGACAATCCTGTCTCGGAGGTCTACAGACAATTCCTTTGACTTCATGCTTGGTTTGTGCTCTGACATGAACTGTCAACTGTGGGACCTTATATAGACAGGTGTGTGCCTTTCCAAATCATGTCCAGTGAACTGAATTTACCACAGGTGGACTCCAATGAAGCTGCAGAAACATCTCAAGGATGATCAGAGGAAACAGGATGAACCTAAGCTCAATTTTGAGCTTCATGGCAAAGGCTGTGAATACTTATGTACATGGGATTTCTCAATTTTTTTATTTTTAATAAATTTGCAAAAACCTCAAGTAAACTTTTTTCACGTTGTCATTATGGGGTGTTGTGTGTAGAATTCTGAGGAAAAAAATGAATTTAATCCATTTTGGAATAAGGCTGTAACATAACAAAATGTAGAAAAAGTGATGCGCTGTGAATACTTTCCGGATGCACTGTATATAAAGTATAGATAATCTTCATTTGGATCTTGATCTTTGTTTGTCCACGAATTAATTAGAAGAAGCACTAGATGGCAGTAGAGAGACAGCTAAGACATAGGCATTGCATTAAGAATCTCCTCCAGGCTTATACTACTGAAGACTGTAGTACTCCAGTCACACCTCAAAACACAGACATTCAAACTAAACAAATTATTGTGCTTTAAATTAACTAATCTTTATATATAATCTTCATTTGGATCTTGATCTTTGTCCGCGAATTCCACGCATGCGTAGACCATCTTCCAGTTTAGTACGTTGTTGTTACTCACGGATGTCAACAATGTGCTGGAATAACGAAAGGGGTGGTGGACGGTGTTACGCTGGTTAGAGAATGAGATTGCCGAGGATAAAAGGTACGTGCCTACGTAACATATGAATGAAAGAAAGACAGTGGGTAAAATGAATGACAACGTAACAGCACGTTCTGGAAATTATTATTGTTCTGTTGTAGCCGGCGAGTGCTGCGTGTCTCACAGTTGTACCGTGGCTTGCTCACATGTCAGTGAAGTGATCCCTATTTAAGCTTTAAAGAGCCTGGATACCTATGTGTCCCCCTTTTATAACCATTGCTCCGTGTATATTGCCTTATTCTTTGGATTGCCACAAAGCAACCTGCGAGATTGGAGAAAGATTGAGAAGAGATCGTGAGAGGAAACGACAGCGTCGTGAAAACAAGACGGACTGTGAACGGAGAGAAGCAGAAATGCTCCTCCACCACCACAGAATTATTATTCGGACAGTGATTCCGAGTAGGCCATTCCTATCGAATCAATGTCCAAGGGTTTTGTTTTGTAATTTTGTTTCCCTTATAAAAAAATCATAATGCTGTGCGATGAAGGGCCCAGTTCACGACTGGCAGCCGCGTTTAAACAGGGAGCCCTTCAGACAAATTTAACACGCGCAACGTAGTTGGGTGCACATGGCTAGTATATATATATATATATATATATATATATATATATATATATATATATATATATATGTATGCGTATATGTATATGTGTGTGTATATATATATATATATATTTATATATACAGACGCCGTGGCGCAGCGTAAAGGAGCTTTGCCGCTGACGTCCGAGGTTTGATCCCCGCGAGGAGATGCAGAGGAGTGTGTACGCCTGTAAAACTATATAACACACACACACATATATATATATATATATATATATATATATATATATATATACAATATA
This sequence comes from Erpetoichthys calabaricus, assembly GCF_900747795.2. Classification (NCBI taxonomy): domain Eukaryota; kingdom Metazoa; phylum Chordata; class Cladistia; order Polypteriformes; family Polypteridae; genus Erpetoichthys; species Erpetoichthys calabaricus. Next base: position 73,482,788 of record NC_041411.2, on the reverse strand, counting down.
TGTCTGTATGTATATATGTATTTTAGTGGAGATGTGTGAATAGCAGCTATTGTATAGAATGCCTAGTAAATCTACAGAATGTGTAACGTTTTTATGCAAAGCATGAAATGCCTGTGTTACTTTAATATGCTATATATTATCCCTTGGCATTGTATACAATATCTAGGCATTATACAGAATGACAAATACTATTTAGGCAAAGTATGAAGAGTGAGTCATGAAATGACATATATGAAAATGAAAAAAAGAAATACCAAATAAAGTACAGGACTTTCTTACTGAAAGAACAACACGCCGTGATTGTTGCCTGGACACAACATGGTGCTCCTCCATTTTTTAACGTCTGCTGTGACAATTATAACGTGCGTGTTTTCATTTGTATTTTGTTTCCTGTGCACTCAACTGATAAATTAATGTTAACGACTGACCTCAGAGCCGCCTTCTCCTCCTCCTCCTCCTTCATGCATTGGTCACGAGTCCTGCCCAGTAACAGCCTTTTAATTGGCTAGTATTGCACTTCATGTGACGGCGACTAAACGTGTGGAGTGAGAGCAGATTTTAGGTGGTCAGCATCACCTGAGGGGCGCCGCTGTTACACCAATACTAGCCACTCAAAACCAACTCAGCTCCTGCGTCCCCTTTGTGGATTTCGACGAAGTCTGCAAACATTTCTGTGATTTCGCTAAAACTCCACAGGGTTCACTCATCTCCAGACGTGACGTGTGGATTACACAACACGAGTTGCATGACATTTTTTCATGGTCGTTTGCTGTTGTCCAGTGTTGCTCAACATTCTCATGATGATCTGGACGTTGTATTTTTGTTTTTTTTTTTTTTATTCAGTTATTTGTTTACAGACTTGGAGGTAACATTTGGGTTTAGAGGTCAAAGAATTAAACTTTCTAGTGTGTTTTTTGATGTTTTCAAAGGCACTAATTTGGAAAAATGTCTCCCCAAGGCACTGCTTTGTTGATAGTATTGGCACAGTCGTCGTTTACTGTTTTTTGTTGCCAGGCCTTTATTAGGGAAGACACGCAGGCGTGTGTGACGCGTGACGTAATTACCACAACGGTATACAGGCCAGCGTCACACACTCCTTTACTCTCCGAGTTTGGGATTCATTCAACACTTCAAACTGTCGTCTCGTCTCGTCTCCGACTACAAACTGTTTTCTGGTCTTCGGCCTGCGGTCTGGCTTAGGCTGCGCCAGATATTCCGGCTACTTCTCTCGATTTATGATTTTTGTCTCCCGTCCTGGCTGTTGTTTACTTGAATCTCGCCCTCCTGGTTTCGATCTTGTCTGTTTATTACTCTTACATTCCGTCTCCCGATTCAATCCTACTGGAAACTGCTGCCATGCAGATTGTTTCTCTCCATTCTGAATGTAAGAATTAAATGTTTTCGCAGCCATCACTACCCACTACAAGGGGTAAGTAACATTTCTGGGTGGAGTTTTCCTCATAGCAGTCTCATGCCCGCTTGATACAGATTGGGGCAGCAGCGGGCGAGGCCTATCCTGGCAGCACTTGGCACAAGGCGGGAACTGAACCACACAAGCTCGCCGAATGCTGGCTCAGAAGTGCCAATTTCTCTAAACTGGGGACGACGAAGGAATAGATGGTGGAAGGTGACATGGAGGTTCCATTCGGACAACTGCTCTAAGCACTGTGCCCCTGTGCCATCCCTCTGTTAAACACAAAATATTGTTAAAAAAAAAAAAAAGAGTGACGTTTTGAGGAGAGAAAACATGCTGAGCCCCCCCACTAATACACAGAAGAACATCGAGCATTTCTGAAATGTAGCTGATCTTAATGTCAAGGTGGTAAAAATAGACCGGCATGGAGTGTGGTGACTAGCAAGCTCGGCAGTGTCTTAGCAAAAAGCAAGTGACCTTATTGGTGGGTCCTTCACATGCTTAAAGGGGTCGAGAGTGTTATTTCCATAAGCACCCCTCTTCATTTCTGTCCTGCCCCCTTCTTGTTCTCTCCGTGGTCATGTGCGTCACAATACGTGTGATCAAAGTTAAACCGGCTACATGACCGCGCTGTCCTAGGCATTTAAACATGTGTCCGAGTTCGTCATGTGCCCTGGGCACAGTAGCGTCATGGTTTATTCATCTTAGTTGTTATTAATAGCACCCTTTATGTTCCTGTGGTTGCTAGGAGACGTGTGTTTATATTCTGAGAGAACGTGAGTGTGATCCTCTGGCAGGTCATTGGTGGTACCCGCGGACTCATCACTTTTTGTGATGATTGCTGAAGTCGTTTCTGCAATGTTAAGCATGAGGGGGCAGCAGTAGTGGCTGCCTGGTGTCCCCCAGTCATGGGCCAGTGAAGTGACGTCCACAAAAGACCTAATTGAAGAAGATGCCAGCAGCCCATTCCCGTCCATGAGTGCCTGCCCTAGCTCTCTGTGTCCATGTCAGTGAGTGTGTGTGTTGGTGAGGTTGTCAATAAGCAGAAACCTTTTCTTGATGTGGTCATTTTTTTTAAAGTGTACATACTGATTGATCCTGGCATATGCTGGTGGCTACTGTCACTCTTTCATTTATGGTGAATCACATCCTAGTCATCCACTGCTTTGCTTTGTGAGCTCTGCACTTTTTCCTTTGAAATTCACTGTTTCATAAGATTTTTTCTTTATTATTTTGAACAAATGTTTGACAAAGCACACACTTCCAAAGATGCTGTATGAAATATTACTTGATAATAACTGAAGTATCCTGTCATCCACCTTAATTAAAGGGTAGATCCCTGGTGAGGTGTTCCGGGCACGCCCAACCGGGAGGAGGCCCCGGGGAAGACCCAGGACACGCTGGAGGGACTATGTCTCCCGGCTGACCTGGGAACGCCTAGGGATTCTCCCGGAAGAGCTAGACAAAGTGGCCAGGGAGAGGGAAGTCTGGGCATCTCTGCTCAAGCTGCTACCCCCGCGACCCGACCTCGGATAAGCGGAAGAGAATGGATGGATGGATGGATGTCTGCATGTGCATCCAGTTGCTGTGCCAATGTCATTCCAACAAATGACGCATCACAGAATGAGACATATGCGTTGTATTGCATTTGTCATTCCAACAGATGGAGCGTCACCAACATTAACAGAACCTTTATGAGCCCCATGTAACAGAGACATCTGCATTTCATGGTGCACTACAAACGGTAACAGTGAGATGTATGTTGATTATTTAGATGTTAATCCTTCTGAGACGGGTAGCACAGCTAGTTCACCTTAATAATAGCACAAGTGTCTGTGTGTCTGTCTGGTTGCTATGTCTCTGTCATTCCAAAAGATGGCACATGACAAACATTTTTAGTAATGAAATGCACTGCATTTGTCATTCCAACAGAAGGTGCATCACAAATGTTTTTGGTAATGAAATGCATTGCATTTGACATTCCAACAGATGGTGCATGACAAATATTTTTAGTAATGCAGTGCACTACATTTGTCATTCCAACAGATGGTGCATCACAAATGTTTTATAGTAATAAAATGCATTGCACTTGTCATTCCAACAGATGGTGCATCACAAATGTTTTTGGTAATAAAATGCTTTGCACTTGACATTCCAACAGATGGTGCATCACAAATATTTTTAGTAATGCAGTGCACTACATTTGTCATTCCAACAGATGGTGCATCACAAATGTTTTATAGCAATAAAATGCATTACACTTGTCATTCCAACAGATGGTGCATCATAAACGTTTTTAGTAATAAAATGCATTGCACTTGTCATTCCAACAGATGGTGCATCACAAATGTTTTTGGTAATAAAATGCTTTGCACTTGACATTCCAACAGATGGTGCATCACAAATATTTTTAGTAATGCAATGCACTACATTTGTCATTCCAACAGATGGTGCATCACAAATATTTTTAGTAATAAAATGCATTACACTTGTCATTCCAACAGATGGTGCATGACAAATATTTTTAGTAATGCAGTGCACTACATTTGTCATTCCAACAGATGGTGCATCACAAATGTTTTATAGTAATAAAATGCATTGCACTTGTCATTCCAACAGATGGTGCATCACAAATGTTTTTGGTAATGAAATGCATTGCACTTGACATTCCAACAGATGGTGCATCTCAAATATTTTTAGTAATAAAATGCACTACATTTGTCATTCCAACAGATGGTGCATCACAAATGTTTTTTAGTAATAAAATGCATTGCACTTGCCATTCCAACAGATGGTGCATCACAAAACGTTTTTAGTAATGAAATGCACTACATTTGTCATTCCAACAGATGGTGCATCACAAATGTTTTTAGTAATAAAATGCATTGCACTTGCCATTCCAACAGATGGTGCATCACAAAACGTTTTTAGTAATGAAATGCACTACATTTGTCATTCCAACAGATAGTGCATCACAAATGTTTTTAGTAATAAAATGCATTGCACTTGCCATTCCAACAGATGGTGCATCACAAAACGTTTTTAGTAATGAAATGCACTACATTTGTCATTCCAACAGATAGTGCATCACAAATGTTTTTAGTAATAAAATGCATTGCACTTGCCATTCCAACAGATGGTGCATCACAAAACGTTTTTAGTAATGAAATGCATTGGACTTGTCATTCCAACAGAGGTCAGGGTTCTCAGACTTGGGGGTCTCTCTTGGAGCTCATAAGAAACTGGACAAAAGAGAGGAGACCATTCAGTTGAATTGTTGCCCATTTGTTTTGCTTCCCCATATCTCCTCCAGATTCTTCTTAAAGGTCAACAAGGTTTCTGCTTCAACTCCATGTCTCTGTTCCAGAGTCGCACAACTCTGCGTAAAGAAAACCCTCCCGGCTTCAGTCCTAAATGCACTTCCTCTTAATGAAGGACACAAGAGCGCGGCTGTGCACTGAACTCCACCGTTTGCCTCTCAATTCCTTGCCATTCCCAGCTACTCTTGTGTGTTTGTGTCATCTTTGGACCCCTGCCTTTTTGCTTCACAGCACAAAAAAAACTGCCTCCTAACAGTTGGCGCTCTGCTACAATTGGCAGGATGCAATTACAATGTGGGAGACTGCTGCTGCCCATCACGACCATGGCAGTGCCAGCGGCAGCTTGTGGCTTGAGTGGGAGTTGGTGATGAGGTGGCAATAGGACCAGAGACACGGGGCTTCACTTGTTGAGAGCAAACTTTGTAGAGTTTTGTGGAACGCTGTGTCTGGTCAATGACGTAGGGTCCTCCATCCAGTGGGATGCACCCTGAGCAGCTCTGTGGAGAAACCACCTCAATGGGCTCCTCTTGGTCCGCAGGAGCAGTGACTCTACTCTGAGGGTCTCCTGATTCGCTGAGCCGAGTGTTCACCCAGCCACCCTACGAGGAAACCTCATTTCTGCTGCTTGTACTCACTATGTCATTCTTTCGTTCTTAACCCCCAACTCATGACCATAGGTGAGGACAGGGATGTACTGTAGATCGACCGGTAAACCTCCTCTGTGCATAGGAAGCACTTCTAGATCAAGCTAAAGTCCAAGAAAATAGGATTCACAAGCCCCAGCAGCTCCCTCTGGTGGCACCCTTGGAACTCAACAGGGCATCCCGAAGGGACTACAATTCCCAGCATACGCTGCTGGCGTCCACCTGGGGACCAAGGCACTGGGACACTGCCATCTGGCGTGTCGGTGAAGAATGTAGTCTTAATAGAGTAGGATTCACAAACCTGAGCAGCTTCCCCTGGTGGCACCCATGGAACTCAACAGGGCTGCCCGAATGGATTACAGTTCCCAGCATACCCCGCTGGTGTCTGACTGGGGACCGAGGCCCTGAGACACTGCCATCTAGTGTGTCAAGGGAAAATGTAGTCATGATAAAGTAGGATTCACAAGCCCCAGCAGCTCGTTCTGGTGGCACCCTTGGAACTCAACAGGGCATCCCAAAGGGACTACAATTCCCAGCATACCCTGCTGGTGTCCAACTGGGGACCAAGGCACTGGGACACTGCCATCTGGCGTGTCGGTGAAGAATGTAGTCTTGATAAAGTAGGATTCACAAACCTGAGCAGCTCCCCCTGGTGGCACCCATGGAACTCAACAGGGCTGCCCGAAGGGACTACAGTTCCCAGCATACCCTGCTGGTGTCCAACTAAGGACTGAGGCACTGGGACACTGCCAACTTGTGTGTCAAGGGAAAATGTAGTCTTGATAAAGTAGGATTCAAAAACCTGAGCAGCTCCCCATGGTGGCACCCATGGAACTCAACAGGGCTCCCCGAAGGGACTACAGTTCCCAGCATACCCTGCTGGTGTCTGACAGGGGACCGAGGCCCTGGGACACTGCCATCTAGTGTGTCAAGGGAAAATGTAGTCATGATAAAGTAGGATTCACAAGCCCCAGTAGCTCGCTCTGGTGGCACCCATGGAACCCAACAGGGTTGCCCAAAGGGACTACAGTTCCAAGCATACCCTGCTGGTGTCTGACTGGGGACTGAGGCACTGGGACACTGCCAACTAGTGTGTCAAGAGAAAATGTAGTCTTGATAAAGTAGGATTCACAAACCCCAGCAGTTCCCCTTGGTGGCACCCATGGAACCCAGCGGGGTTGCCCCAAGGGACTACAATTCCCAGCATACACTGCTGGTGTCTGACTGGGGACCCAGGCCCTGGGACACTGCCATCTAGTGTGTTGGGGGAGAATGTAGTCTTGATATATGGTGTCTATCCCGGGGTCTCCATTATATCCCCACCCCCACCGGGAAGTTGATTGCCAGCCTGCCAGGGCGAATTACAGAAGTCTTGAAAAAGAAAGAAGGGCCAACACTGCAAATATGGACTCTGCGCCTAAACTTAATGGAATTGTCAATAAAAGGCTTTGAAACTTCTGAACTGCTTGTAATTCTACTTCAGTACACCACAGAAACATCTGACAAAAAGATCTAAAAACACTGAAGCAGCAAACTTTGTGAAAACCAACACTTGGGTCATTCTCAAAGCGTTGCCCACGACTGTAGCTTGTAATAAACTGGAACTGCTGCAGCAGAGGAGAGCCCTCAGCCAGGCCTGCCTTCCCACATACCGTGACATACCGTGACATGCTTGTCCTTATACAGCCTGCCCACAGAGCACTTTTGGTCAGGATTGGCAGCGAACCGGAGTGCTGAGGACAGGTGCACTGGTATCTGACACCCCACTGGGGGGTGAAGGCAGAGCAGCTGAAGCCTATGCTCTTGGTGACAAGGCGCAGAATGGACAAAGGCTGCTTAACAGTGACACCGAGTTGAGGTCACCAGGAATGCCTGCTGCAGTGTGGCCCCCGGCGACTGCTTCTTGGTGTCATCTTCATGCTCATTAGTTAACATCGAGACAGGAGTACAAAGCTGTCATGGATATAAATGGCTAAAGTTGTTTTTAGGATCACATCTATGGCTTGCTATAAGACACCACAAGAAGGCTAGAGGACTGGGACAAGTTCCCTGGGTAGGGTGGGACATCTGTCCTGAGATATTGAGGGGCCAGAACTTGAGGGCATTAGCGTGAAAATTATGAATGCAAAAAGTATAATGGGGATCTCAAAGAGTGGCCATCCTACCAGGTGTAAAAGAAGCCCGGACACAGACAGACACTGAGGCAGCCAGATGTCCAAACACACGCAATGACGTAGGGTCTCCACCCAGTGAAACGCACCCTGAGCAACACCAACACGGCGTCCCGTAGGACGCGATTATAATTTAGAATGTGACTAGCGCACGTGGAGCATTTTCATTAATGCCGAATGATTTTGCATATGACCGAGCACAACCATAAATCTGAAAAAAATGACACAAAAAGCCAATCACAACAATTGCAAGATTTATACCGAGCGAATTTGGAATGTCCAGTTAACTGAGTGTGACCTGAAATGCTTCACAAAGCACGTTCTTCCACGAAAGGCACTATATGAAATGATAGAAGGATTGAATTTTGCGTGTTCTTCGGTAATAACAAAGACTTTTTTCAGTGAATTAATTCCAGCTAGCCGCCCGTGAAGCAAACAGAGAATGACATCGGTCTGCGCGCTTGTTGGGCAGAATTATGTCAGTTGGAGTTTAATGAGCGTTAACGAACGTTGCGCAATGTGAATCTTAAAGCAAAGCCGCAGTTCTTCATGTGGAAAAATCTGAGCATAATACACACTGCAGACGCGGTACTGCGCGCCACTCGTGCTTGACGTGTATCGGTGTGTGGTGGGCTCTCGCCATCCATCCCTCCTCTTTAACTTTTGTATTTTAGAACCAGAAGCTTCTTCCTTTCAGACTCTTTGCTTGTAAATGTTGTTTCTTCTCATCCTGAATTCTGTTTCTGGTGGCCTAATGAACCGGACCGAATGAAATGTAATAAAGAGAAGCTGAACAGTGCTAGTCTGTCAGGACATGGCAGGCGTCACTGTGAACTAACGTGTCGTCACGGCTGCCAAATCTTACACAGGGGGCCCCGAGCAGCTACTGCTTATCACCATTGACGTTGTACATTTGCTTAATTCTTCTTCCATTCTTTAGATCAGGGGTGTCGAACTTCAGTCCTGGAGGGCTGCAGGTTTTCACTCTAGCCACCTCTTTAATTTGTGACCTGTTTTTGCTGCTAGTTAACTTCTTTTTCCTTAGATTTAATTAACTCGACTCAGACCCCTTAGTTCTTTCTATTTCCTTAATCAGCAGCCAAACGATAATGAGACACAAAATGAGAGCAGGTGACCAGCTAACCACATTATCTGAACATAAAGAAAGGTGAGGGTCTCGGTAAGGTTGATCTCTCAGGTCAATAATCAGAAAAAGAAAATCAACAATTTGGGAAATGTCTGCTGTAGCAGAATGAGAGCAGCAGCAAGCCATGGAATTAAGTAACGGGTTTAATTAACAGCAAGAACTGGCTTCTCATTAAGAAACTGGTTGGAGTGAAATTGGTTGGAGTTTGAAACCCCAGTTTAGCTGGTCATCTGTTGGCTTGTTTCACATCTCATTTCTGTTTGGCTGCCATTTAATGAAGAAAAGAATTAATTTAGAGGACCAAATCCTTAAAGACCGGGCTATTAAAATGAAGGGAAAAGGAGTTAGATAGATAGATACTTTATTAATCCCAATGGGAAATTCACATTCTCCAGCAGCAGCATACTGATACAATAAATAATATTAAATTAAAAGATTGATAATAATGCAGGTGAAAAAACAGACAATAACTTTGTATAATGTTAAATGTTAACGTTTACCCCCCCGGGTGGAATTGAAGAGTCGCATAGTTTGGGGGAGGAACGATCTCCTCAGTCTGTCAGTGGAGCAGGACAGTGACAGCAGTCTGTCGCTGAAGCTGCTCTTCTGTCTGGAGATGATACTATTTAGTGGATTCTCCATAATTGACAGGAGTCTGCTCAGTGCCCGTCGCTCTGCCACGGATGTCAAGCTGTCCAGCTCCATGCCAACAATAGAGCCTGCCTTCCTCACCAGTTTGTCCAGGCGTGAGGCGTCTTTCCTCTTTATGCTGCCTCCCCAGCACACCACCGCATAGAAGAGGGCGCTTGCCACAACTGTCTGATAGAACATCTGCAGCATCATATTGCAGATGTTGAAGGACGCCGGCCTTCTAAGGAAGTATAGTCGGCTCTGTCCTCTCTTACACAGAGCATCAGTATTGGCAGTCCAGTCTAATTTATCATCCAGCTGCACTCCCAGGTATTTATAGGTCTGCACCATCTGCACACAGTCACCTCTGATGATCATGAGGTCCATGAGGGGCCTGGTCCTCCTAAAATCCACCACCAGCTCCTTGGTTTTGCTGGTGTTCAGTTGTAGGTGGTTTGAGTCGCACCATTTAACAAAGTCATTGATTAGGTCCCTATACTCCTCCTCATGCCCATTCCTGATGCAGCCCACGATAGCAGTGTCATCAGCGAACTTTTGCACGTGGCAGGACTCCGAGTTGTATTGGAAGTCCGATGTATATAGGCTGAACAGGACCGGAGAAAGTACAGTCCCCTGTGGCGCTCCTGTGTTGCTGACCACAATGTCAGACCTGCACATACTGAGGTCTGTCTTTAAGATAGTCCACGATCCATGCCACTAGGTATGAATCTAATCCCATCTCTGTCAGCTTGTCCCTAAGGAGCAGAGGTTGGATTGTGTTGAAGGTGCTAGAGAAGTCTAGAAACATAATTCTTACAGCACCACTGCCTCTGTCCAAGTGAGAGAGGGATCGGTGTAGCATGTAGATGATGGCATCCTCCACTCCCACCTTTTCCTGATATGCAAACTGCAGAGGGTCGAGGGCGTGTTGAACCTGTGGCCTAAGTTAATTAGCAGTGAAAACTGGTCACTGATTAGGAAAAGGGTTAGAATGAAAACCTGCAGCCAATTCGGCCCTCCAGGCCTGGAGTTCGACACCTGTGCTTTAAATTTTATTAAAAACTTGTAGATCTGTCGAGTTATTTCACGTAAGTTAGTCATTTATGTCACGCTCGGTGAATGGGTAATGTGCGGTGCGTTGTCTCATCCCATCGGACCCAAAGCTGAGGTGGCATCAATGCACAGAACTCTACCTAAAAGAAGTAGGAATTCAGGGTGTGGGGTGTAGGTGGGCACTAAACTGGCTTGAGCACAGGATGCCAAGGGTTATGGTGAGGGGAACGTTTTCAAAATTAGGTGGTGACAGAAGTGGTGTCCCCCAGGGCTCGGTCCTGGGGCTGCTTGTCTTTTGAATATACAGTAACCATCTGGAGAAAAATATAACTCTGCCCATTGATGCCATAGGGGGCTATAAATTTACAATGGTTTTAAAAAGTGGCGAGTGGCTGATAATCACACCAAGCCAAGCAGAAAAGCTGGTGTTCTAAATAAAGTGAATGTGTGAGACACTGAAACACTGCAGGTGTCCTGTACGTCGTACTGTAAAACAAGCCAACATGACCAGCACACACACAAAGAATTAATAGCAATAATAGTAATAATAACAGCACTAATTATCATCGGCCATACTTTATTTCCATAAGGACTGTGAACAGCGGCCTACCTGACCCTTAATGAGGCCTGTTGCTTATCGCTGGTTGTTCTGTTTCTTACAACTAAAAGGAGACGTGCACTTGTGCTCAGAAATCATCAGTTAGATCCTACTGGGCATAAAGGGCACTCGGGGGCACATAAGGGGGAAACTGGCCACTGTAGCCCAGGTGCATTGCCTACAGTCATATGAAAAAGTTTGGGAACCTCTCTCAGCCTGCATAATAATTTAGAGATAACAGTGGTCTGTCTTTCATTTCCTAGGAACATCTGAGTACTGCGGTGTTTTCCGAACAAAGATTTTTAGTGACGCAGTATTTAGTTGTATGAAATTAAATCAAATGTGAAAAACTGGCTGTGCACAAATGTGTGTCCCCTTGTCATTGTGCTGATTTGAATGCCTGTCACTGCTCAATGCTGATTACCTGCAACACCACATTGGTTGGATGAGCTCATTAAGCCTTGAACTTCATAGACAGGTGTGTCCATCATGAGATATAAAGGTATTTAAGGTGGTCAATTACAAGTTGTGCTTCCTTCCCTTTGACTCTCCTCTGAAGAGTGACAGCATGGGATCCTCAAAGCAACTCTCCAAAGATCTGAAAACAAAGATTGTTGAGTCTTCTGGTTTAGGGGAAGGCTACAAAAAGCCATCTCAGAGGTTTAAACTGTCAGTTTCAACTGTAAGGAATGGAATCAGGAAATGGAAGGCCACAGGCACAGTGGCTGTTGAACCCAGCAGGTCTGGCAGGCCGAGAAAAATCCAGGAGTGGCATATGCACAGGATTGTGAGAATGGTTACAGACAACCCACAGATCACCTCCAAAGACCTGCAAGAACATCTTGCTGCAGATGGTGTATCTGTACATCGTTCTACAATTCAGTGCAATTTACACAAAGAACATCTGTATGGCAGGGTGATGAGAAAGAAGCCCTTTCTGCACTCACACCACAAACAGAGTCGCTTGTTGTATGCCAATGCTCATTTAGACAAGCCAGATTCATTTTGGAACAAAGTGCTTTGGACTGATGAGACAAAAATGGAGTTATTTGGTCAGAACAAAAAGAGCTTTGCATGGCGGAAGAAGAACACCGCATTCCAAGAAAAACACCTGCTACCTACTGGCACATTTGATGGAGGTTCCATCATGCTGTGGGGCTGTGTGGCTAGTTCAGGTACTGGGGCCCTTGTTAAAGTCGAGGGTCTGATGAATTCAACCCAATAGCAACAAATTCTTCAGGATAATGTTCAAGCATCAGTCAGAAAATTGAAGTTACGCAGGGGTTGGATATTCCAACAAGACAACGACCCAAATCACAGTTCGAAATCTACAAAGGCATTCATGCAGATGGAGAAGTACAATGTTCTGGAATGGCCGTCACAGTCCCCTGACTTGAATATCATCGAAAATCTATGGGATGATTTGAAGCAGGCTGTCCATCAAATTGAACTGAACTGGAGAGATTTTGTATGGAAGAATGGTCAACAATACCTCCATCCAGAATCCAGACACTCATCAGAGGCTATAGGAGGACAGTTGTGTTGTTTATTTAAATTAATGTACATTTAACAATAAGAAAAAAATATTAGGACCACCCTTTTATGAAATCCTGGCACTGCTCCTGCTGTAGCCACCAAGATCAGTGGCACCACTAACGGCGCACAATATGTTTTGATCTGCATCAATGACCTCCTTATGGCCCCCCTTTAACAAATGGTCGGCCATATTGTTAATGGCTCATGCATTTTACTCAGTCATGGAAATGAAGCATGTGGATACTGAGAATGCTTGTCGTGAAATCAAACCGGAGCAGTGCTGTCATTTCTCCATCCATGGTCTGGTGAGAACCAAACAGGTGATCTCATATGGGCTGGTGGGCTAAACCAGGATAAGCGCGTACACAAGTGAGCCCCTGCCTCTGACAGGACACTGTGACACGGTGTCACTGGGCTCTCTTTGGCAGCCTTGAGCTTTTGCATTGTGACGGAGTCCCGCCGTGTGTCCTTGAGCTCCAACACCCTGGTGTTTCGCATAATCGAGGAGAATGAATCCTTATTAGTGAGTAATCCTGACGGTTTCCGCATGCCTGAAAAGAACAAAAAGCCTTGCCAAGGACTGAGCGCCGTGGCCTAATGGTGTGGACTCCAAGGCGACCAGCGGGGGTCTCGTTGCTTGTTTCTCCTAATTTCATTTCTTGCTATTTTAAAAGCTTTTGCTCACAGTTGCTCCCTCAACGTGTCGGGTTGGAAAAGTAAATTAAAATCAAAATTATAATTCAAGCCAAATCATTAAGCTTGCTAAGGTCACCTAAGCTGGTATACAGTATAAGGGACTTGTCGTTGGATGGGCAGACCCCAAATGGTTTCTATTGTTTTCACAAATCCTTTGAAAAACCCCTTATGGAAAAGTCACAAAAGTCCCAGTGGTACACCGGAATAATGAATTGACATTCTTGGATCTTAAAATGAACTGCTGCTCAAAAATAAATGTCACCTTGAAACTCCCCCCCCAGTGATTATGCCGCTTTGAATTTTAATTTTTATTAAAACTGTTGGCATTGTTGTGTTGGTTTGTGTTACTTGTGTAATCACACATTGAGAAAATTGTGGCGGAAGGCAATGACAGCGGTGGTGTTGGATTGGTAGTAAAATTTAGAATTTTGGACCGCAGTACCAACTCAGTTCTGAAACAATTAACAGATAATAGAAAAACCCACCCTACTTACCACCGCCTCCCAAATGTGTGGTGCCATCACACCTTACTACGCACCACTTCCCTCTTCTTAGCAAAAAAGTGAGTGTCAAGCAATAAGCTGATGGCCGGGTGTTCCCTGCGAAGTAATGATATACCCACCATGAAGTGTCAAATTCGTTGAAACGACCCCCAAAGTCTCAATCACATCTGAGCAATTTTTCCATGGCTTCTCCACCAAGAGGCTTAAGTGGAAAGCCGATGATTACTTCTAGTACCGAAAAATCATGAAATGCTGGTAGCGTATAATTTTAAATTTGAGGTTTTCACTGTACTTTTCCAGTACTGGTAAACCGCGCAACCCTAGACGGTAGTTCAGAGCTCCTTAGCGCATCGAAGAGGACTAAAGCCCTGTTTGTGTGGAATTCATTGTTCCTCAGGTGCTGGGATAAAGTAATTATTACTGGAAGATCTGTGCAATTTTAGTCCTGTCTGAATTGCTCATGTCAACTGTTTATGGACTGCGCATTCATGTCTCAATAAAGATTGCAGAGCCTTTTACCGTCAATAAAAAGTTTGTAAAAAATAATCCCAAATTAAGCTTGTAAAAATTCTGCCATTTGAGCCGCAATATTAAAGTACAGTTTACTTCATTGCTGCTTAACTTGTTAATCGCATATCAGAACAAAGCTTTGGTGTGCCTGTGTCTGTGTTGTCCTGGTGTTTATGTTACCCGTATATAATGTTATGTGGGCGGGTTTGTAATCCTGACTCCGCCCATGCATGTGCACGCCCCTCTGAGCTCTGCACCCCGCCCTCCTGAGCTCCGGCTCCGCCCCTTCCCACATCCTGCAGTGAGGGCAACTTGGGCCAGGCGATCCTTGTTTACTAAAATCGTTAGTAAGTCTTAAAAACACACTACATGCCTAACTAATCGAGCAAGAGTTAAATTTCGATTACAAACATTCACATTGACACAAACATTGGAGTAGAGTGATCCTGTTATACTTTTTAAATACTGTGACATCAGGGCTTGAAATGCAGCACAGGATTGTGGGTGTTCCACACAAATTCCCTCAAATTTGGATATTTAATGTGCCAATTTCACATATGTATTTATTTAGTAAGCAATCTCTATTGCTTATTGCAAGAATATTCTACGTCTTTTTTAGTAATAATAATAATAATAATAATACTGATAATATGTTTTATTTATAAAGCGTCTTTCCCATGTCAATCGGAATTTCACAATGATGCTTTATTTCTTGAATACATGTGACAAATAGACGTGAATACATTCTCGGACCCGGCTAATCCAGTTCAGGGTCATGGGATGCCAGAGCCCACCCCGGTGGCATTGGGCACATTCTTAAAGTCAGGCCCAGTAATTCACTGGCATCCCATCCAGGTTTGGTTTGTGTTCAAAAAATGAATGGCTGGTAATCTCTCTCTCTCTGCCATCTGTGCAGTGCTGTGAGGCAGACCCCCGTGAAGCTCTCCATATAAAAAAAAATCAAAATGCTAAGCAAATGAGGGGTCCGTTATTCAACATCCTCGTGTTTGCTGTGGCCTGATTTAGGTTTTCACCTTCTAGGTGTATTTTGGCTGCTGCTGAGTGTGCACTGGAGCAGCTATGGAGGATTGAGCTGGAAGCGCTGAACAGTCTGTCAGAGTGGCTTTACTTTGGTGGAGGGGGGGGGGGGATTTTTGTGAGTCACCCCTGCAAGAGAAAGGGGGCCGAATGTGCAGAACTCAAGTGAAGTCTGCCTACCCATGTCACCTGTGGGCAGGACAGGATTGGTTTTAAAAGCCCCTGCCACGCTTGTGTTGGGGTCCGTAAAAGTTACATTTTCAGGGATGTAGTCGTTTGCGCCTGTGCTCGGCCACACAGCTGTGCTTCGGGCTCTTCAAGTAACGTTCAATGAAATGTGACGGGTGGTGTGACTGAGGAAGCCTGTGCTGTTTTTCTTTGTCTGTTTTTTATTTATTTTTTTATTTTCTGCCCTGCTAATCTTTTAACCCCAAGCTGTTTGTTTATTTCTCGGGTGTCTTGCTGTACACTTTGGGCATCTCACGGTTTAATTGAAGCAGTCAGGACGACAAGAGAAGATGAGTGTGCATGTGTGTGGCCGCGTGCATCGTCCTTGCACGTGGAGCTGCATCTGGAGTTGGGAAGTGGGGGGGGGGGGTGGCGCGCGCTCCTGAAATGGTGCCTAGCAGTGCCCTGCCTCTCGACTCACATTCCTGTTGTGAAATGCCAATGAAAATATTTAATATTGATCTTTGGAATTGAGCTCTGCATTCCTCCCAACTATTGAATCCTGGCTTGAAAGCCAAGCCTGCGTAAAGTGTGTCAGGGGTTTTCTGTGTTGTTTATGAATTTTTTATCTATTACATAGTGCCTTTAATATCTATCTATCTATCTATCTATCTATCTATCTATCTGTCTGTCTGTCTGTCTGTCTGTCTGTCTGTCTGTCTGTCTGTCTGTCTGTCTGTCTGTCTGTCTAATCCTGCCGACTACACTAACATGAATATCTATCTATCTATCTATCTATCTATCTATCTATCTATCTATCTATCTATCTATCTATCTATCTATCTATCTATCTATCTATCTATCTATCTATCTATCTATCTATCTAATCCTGCCGACTACACTAACATGAATATATCTATCTATCTATCTATCTATCTATCTATCTATCTATCTATCTATCTATCTATCTATCTATCTATCTAATCATGCTGACTACACTAACATGAATATCTATCTATCTATCTATCTATCTAATCCTGCCGACTACACTAACATATCTATCTATCTATCTATCTATCTATCTATCTATCTATCTATCTATCTATCTATCTATCTATCTATCTATCTAATCCTGCCGACTACACTAACATGAATATCTATCTATCTATCTATCTATCTATCTAATCCTGCCGACTACACTAACATATCTATCTATCTATCTATCTATCTATCTATCTATCTATCTATCTATCTATCTATCTATCTATCTATCTATCTATCTATCTATCTATCTATCTATCTATCTATCTATCTAATCCTGCCGACTACACTAACATGAATATCTATCTATCTATCTAATCCTGCCGACTACACTAACATATCTATCTATCTATCTATCTATCTATCTATCTATCTATCTATCTATCTATCTATCTATCTATCTATCTATCTATCTATCTATCTATCTATCTATCTATCTATCTATCTATCTAGAGTCAGACAATATAGCACCTTTCGCTGTAAATGCAATTAGAAGATTCTGATAAACAGTTCTGCTCAACAGATGAGGCTTTGTGTCCACTGTTGTAACCCTTTGTGGTTCTTTGGCTGACATGATCTTAGTACTTGTGCGGTGTCAATCTGAAATGCCAAACATAAATGCAACATTTGCCAGTGTTCCTTTGTGACATGTGGTGGCAGGCAGGGCAGACCGCATGGCGTGAGACCCACCCGCCCACCTCGCCACATGTCCCCTCACCCCCTCTGCACTGCACTCTTGCATACAGCACCTGTCCTGACCTTCTCCTTTATCTCGGGAGTTACGTAAAAACAAATATATATGTTTTTTTTTGGCATTCGTTTAATGGACTTTAACAAAAACCCTGGGACGACTGATTACAAATCAATTTACCTTTGCCCGTAGCACTGCCCATCTCCAAATGAAATCCGTTGTGTTTTTTTATCCCTTAATCCCAGACTTAATCTCTTTTATTTTTTTTCCTTTTTGTCCTTTCAAGCACGTAATTAAAATGAAAGGAGTGAAGTGACACTTCAATACTGTACGGCAAAAACAATAAAAAAGACAGCAATTGAAGCAGTGACACTCGAGATCACTGGAGCGGAGCGTGGTCAGAGTATTCTGCTTTATGTTGGACCCCCTGTGTCCATTCACTTAGGATGTTCTAAGATAAGCGGGAGTGCAGCTGTCCGAATGAGTGGACCCTGAGAAGGAACGGCTCTACATTCATGTTTGCACCCTGTGTTGCCAGGGTGGGCTTCATCCCTCCATGAAGTGGAATAGAACTGGATGAAGTGGGTTGTAGAATGTCCTATTACGATATTTCTTAAATTAGTGTCTATTTTTAAACTAGCTATTAATGCGTTTCCTGTGTTGTTGTACGCTAGTCATTTTTTGGTCTAAAATAGAATTCGGCATTACCACGGTAATCTCTGGAACCGATTTAATTCCTCCCTGTGCAGAGCTGTGCAGGGTTGATTTTTTTAATAGATCAGTTATAATTTTAGTGGTATGGGAGGAATTAAAATTGGTTCAGTGCTTAAGCAGCAGGGTGGGATCGACACCTTTTGAAAGTGGGTGGGCATGAGATTAGAAATGAGTTTTGTGCATCCCTACGCACCAAAGACAATATTAAGATAAATACACTAACGGCATTCATGCTGTGTGCCCGCATCTCCTGACGTGGCTTCATTTGGTCAGTCGATTGTGTGTGTGTGAGTGAGTGTGTGTTCGATATACAGTGGCACACTGTTCGCCGAATCTTAACAAAATTTTGCACGCATATCCCACTTTCTCAGGAAAGCACCTGCTGTTGGAACCCAATCTTTTTACCCTGGGGGTGCCTTTTTGCTCCAGTCACTTTTAAGGACAGTGCCTTTACTCTGATTTTAGGGTGGGGGGCTCATTCAAATCTGCCTGCCTTGACTTTATAAATTGCATTCACATCATAAACCATTACAAGCCTCTAAACAAAGCACAGAAGTAGCAGACGGTGACCTGACATCTTCCACATTGCTGGATGGTGGCAACCAAGCAGGTGAGAACTTAAATAATGATGTGACTGACGAAGGGGTCTTTCAGAATTGGGACCCTTTAATTCTTCTTTCTTCCTTCATTTTGTTTTCCGGTTCATGATTTATAAACACCTTACTGAGTAAATACAGATTTGTCCGAAATAAGTGGATAAGACTGGCGAGCTTTGTTGGCCTGAATGGCCTGTTCTCGTCTAGAGTGTTCTGTTGTTCTAATTGCTGTTTTCTTTACTTTTTTTTCAAGCAACACACATATGTACACCTTTAGGGGGCATTGTAGGGCAATCTCTTAACCCTGACTGAATGACAAATGAAACCAAAGTATAAAGAACTGACTTTTTATAGGGAAGGGAAACCAAACATCAGGCCGTAAAACAATTTCCCCATCAGGCCTACCCAATGCAAGGAGTCTGCCTGGTTTGCCTGGTATGGTACCAAATGCTGTTAGCTGGCAAACGACGATGAGAAACGATTTTGCTTGTCAGAGACTTTTATTCAAAGTGACTCACAAAACCTCAATCTGGGGAACAAGTGTTACAGGACAAGGGGATTGATCATCTCAAGTAAAGAGGTCAGATCAAAATACAAGAACAGTTACAACTCCTAGATAATAAAACCTAACAGATGTTATTATTTAAACAGAAATTCATCAGATGAGAATCTTCAAATGCTTCCTAAAACCATGAAGGGAATCAGAAGTTTAAATGGAGTTGGGCTACACATGAAAAGAGAGAAACAAGATGGCATTGTTAGAAGTGGCCCCGTCTTACAGTGGCGGGACAAACCTGTAAGGTGATCCTTAAACCCCCCTGCATAACTACATATATATATATATATATATATATATATTGTAATAAACGGCGCTGTATTGTGCCCGACCCGGCATGGACTGACACAGAGGCACATGTAAAAGCACAAACAAGACTTTTATTTTGTTCACCTGTGGGGCATGTCTTCCCCGTGAACCCCACAGGCACAACACAAGCACAAAACACACTCCCTTATGGCACCACCACTCCTTCCATCAAGCTTCATCCTCCTCCTCCCAACTCTGGCCCCTTTTCTAGTGCTCCAGGTGCTTGATCGCCTGTTTCCGGTTGCACTTCCGGGTGGGGCTGAAGACTCGTCCAGCCCTGGCTCAGAGACCCATGCAGCGCCCCCTGGTGGCCACCCCAGATCCCAACAGGGCTGTGGAGAACTCCATCTCCCATGGAGCCCTGCGGGAAGCTGAGGCACCACCATCAGCCAGGGAGGCTGCCACCGAGCGTCCCAGGGGAGGTATTGAGCAGCCCATGGTTGCTCCCCCTGGAACATACGTCGAAGGGTATCCCGGCCGGGCATGGGAACCGGCCGTCCGCCACAATATATACAGTGATCCCTCGCTATATCGCGCTTCGCCTTTCGCGGCTTCACTCCATCGCGGATTTTATATGTAAGCATATTTAAATATATATCACGGATTTTTTGCTGGTTCGCGGATTTCTGCGGACAATGGGTCTTTTAATTTCTGGTACATGCTTCCTCAGTTGGTTTGCCCAGTTGATTTCATACAAGGGACGCTATTGGCAGATGGCTGAGAAGCTAGATTGCTTACTCTTCTCGCTCTCTTGCGCTGACTTTCTCTGATCCTGACGTATGGGGATTGAGCAGGGGGGCTGTTCGCACACCTAGACGATACAGACGCTCGTCTAAAAATGCTGAAAGATTATCTTCACGTTGCTATCTTTTGTGCAGCTGCTTCCTGAAACAACATGCTGCACGGTGCTTCGCATACTTAAAAGCTCAAAGGGCACGTATTGATTTTTGACTGAAAAACAAACTCTGTCTCTGTCTCTCTCTCTCTCTCTCTCTCTTCCTGCTCCTGACGGAGGGGGTGTGAGCTGCCGCCTTCAACAGCTTTGTGCTGCGGTGCTTCGCATACTTAAAAGCCAAACAGCCCTATTGATTTGTTTGCTTTTCTCTATCTCTGTGACATGATCTGCTCCTGATGCGCACTCCTTTGAAGAGGAAGATATGTTTGCATTCTTTTAATTGTGAGACAGAACTGTCATCTCTGTCTTGTCATGGAGCACAGTTTAAACTTTTGAAAAAGAGACAAATGTTTGTTTGCAGTGTTTGAATAACGTTCCTGTCTCTCTACAACCTCCTGTGTTTCTGCGCAAATCTGTGACCCAAGCATAACAATATAAAAATAACCATATAAACATATGGTTTCTACTTCGCGGATTTTCTTATTTCGCAGGTGGCTCTGGAACGCAACCCCCGCGATGGAGGAGGGATTACTGTATACATCTTTATATATAATCTTCATTTGGATCTTGATCTTTGTTTGTCCGCGAATTTACTGCCTTGTGTGGTGTTCCTGCTGTGTTCAGTAGAGGGCAGTAGTGATGGAGGAGGAGAGGAAGTGAGGGTGAGGATCGTTGGATGAGGTTGGAGTGTGGTGATTAAAGAGGATTGAACTAAAGGAGACTACGTGCTGTTTGTACTGGCTGAATACATAACACCTTGGTTGTTACTTTTGTTTACAAACACTGTCGATACCACTCTTTGTGTTTAGATCTGCCGTCGACACCACTCTTTATGTTTAGATCTGGTGTCGACACCTACTTTGTTGTCGAGACTGTGGTTTTTTGTGTTTCTATTGACCATCGTTGGCAGCACTTCGTCCAAATCGAATGTTCACCCACTTCTTGGAGTCGGCAGTCAGAGTATATAAGTCGGACACACTTCTGTGATTTTCCATCAGTCGGCGTTTGGAGTCCAAGAAAGAAGCATTGGTTCTTCCTTACTCTTTGGGTTGCCACAAAGCAACCTGCGAGATTGGAGAAAGGATGAGAAGAGATCGTTAGAGGAAACGACAGCATCGTGAAAACGAGATGGATTGTGATCGGAGAGAAGCAGAAATGCTCCTCCACCACCACATAATTACTATTCGGACAGTGATTCCAAGTAGGCCGTTCCTATCGAATCAATGTCCAAGGGTTTTGTTTTGTAATTTCGTTTCCCTTATAAAAAAATCATAATGCTGTGCGACGAAGGGCCCAGTTCACGACTGGCAGCCGCGTTTAAACAGGGAGCCCTTCACAGACAACTTTAACACGTGCAACGTAGTTGGGCGCATATGGCTAGTATATGTATATATATATATATACACACTATCAATATCAAAATCAATAAACAAACAGGAATCCCCAGCTTAGCAGAGGCAAGATATGCTCCAGAGGTAGAGCGATTCGAACGGAGTTTGACGCGTGAGTGAGGAGGGGTCCCTCACTCCTGATGTCACGCTTCCCCCTTCCCTCGGCCCACAGCCTCTGTCTCGGATCAGCATGAATATATCGCTCCTGTAAGCAAACTATGATTCTTAGAGCAATGACAGAAGTCACAAAATCATCCAGAATGTTCAAGCAAATTATAGAAATAAACAGATCTAAATTAGTTAAGTAGTTCTCTCGTGAAAAGCAGACAGACATACAAACAGATATATATATTTCTATACATATATATACTAGCAAAATACCGGCACTTCGCAGCGGAGAAGTAGAGTGTTAAAGAAGTTATGAAAAAGAAAATGAGACATTTTGAGACATGATTGTCAATGTAATTGTCGTAGGTTTATTTTAGTATTGAGAGTGAATTTGATGATTGTAAAGAGTTTTAATTTAGGACTGTAAATGTTGTGTATGAGAAATGCACATTTTTAGAATGTCAGGATCTCGACGTTTGCAGTTCTGCCCTCGGGCTGTAAAATGACCAAGCTGTCTGCCGAGCTCACTCTTGAGTATGCAACTTACAGTTGGCCATGTGAGAAGCAATCTTGTGTCAAGTCAATGGCAACCTTATTTAGAGTCTGGCCCTGTAACTTATTTATTATCATAGCGAAGCAGACCTGGCGTTTGAATTGGAATGGGAGGTCAGAGGGTATGAGAGGGATATGAAGAATAAATAGAGTCTCCCCTGAGCCAGTTCCAGTGAAGACAGTTGCCTCAGTGAAGATCTTGTGCAGAGATTTGATCTGACGCTTGTTGCCGTTACAAAGTTTTTGTGGTTAAGTTTTGTAGTAAAGCAGTGGCGTAAACGAAAAGGCAGGAGTCACGAGCAGGAAGACGTGAGGGAAGGCGAACAATAACAGGCTTGAAGCGGTGGAATAAAGAAGAAGGGAGCAGTGAGCACGCCGAACAGCTGAGGAAAGTAAGGAAGCGAGTGAGGAGGCACATGAGCACAGGATGTCGTTAATGTATATCGGCAGGGAGCCAACCACGTGGCAGGTGCGCAGAAAAAGGAAGGGGGACTGGGGGCGGCCCTTGTGCATCTCTGCTGTGAAATAAATCCTCTGTTAACTGAAATAAGGAATGAAACCGGCAAAAGGAGAGGTCAGTTATAAAAGTTCCTTATGGCATAATGGTGAGAACCGCCAAAAAGAAGACGCTATTTTCAAAAGTTTGTTACAGGGCACGGCACGAAATAAAATATACTTAACGTTTGTAAGTACAGTGTAAAGGATTGAGCATGGGAAATTTGGGCTTCCTACGTATATTGGAAGTCACAGAAATAGTGGGGGGGGGGGTGTTTCCCGTATCTATATATACAGTTTAGGGGGAACACCCGTTTCACCCCCTTGGGTGTTGCAATAGGACATGAAACATACCTAACTTTTGTAAGTACACTGCCAGGAATGAGCACACGATATTTCAGCTTCCCACCTTTGTGGGAGAATTAGTGATGAGTCTGTGAGGGCTTTGCCTTTTATATGTATGTATATTTACAGTATATACTGTGTATATATATATATACATATATATATATATATATATATATATATCTATATATATATATATATATATATATATATATGTATATATATATACACACAGTGGAACCTCGGGTCACGACTGTAATTCGTTCCAAAACTCTGATCGTAACCCAATTTGGTTGTGACCCGAAGTAATTTCCCCCATAGGATTGTATGTAAATACAATTAATCCATCCCAGACCATACAAACTGTAGGTAAATATATTTTTTTAACGATTTTTAAGCACAAAAATAGTTAATTACACCATAGAATGCACAGCGTAATAGTAAACTAAATGTAAAAACATTGAATAACACTGAAAAAACCTTGAACAGAGAAAAGTAACATTGCAAGAATTCATGCTATATAGCCTTACGAACCGGTTGCTGTAAACGCTTTTTTTGTTAATGAGATTTAAGCACAGGGAAAAACATGAACATTTGAAATATCCGTAATTTAGTAAACAACCAAGAAAAATAACATTGCAATAATGCACGCTACGAACCGATCGCTGTAAACAGAAGTGAAGTGGAGGTTAAAATCCAATAGAAAAAAGTCTTCATTAAATACAACGAGGTTAAAACAATGCTGGAATCAATCTCTTTAAAAACAAGCCCGGTGCATTCTTTAACTGCCTTCTCGGCCTTATGCGGCCAGCTCTCTCACCCACTCGCTCGCTCTCTCGCACTCTCTCTCTCTTGCTTGCTGCACAGGGAATGCACAGGGAGAGACTGAACACGTGTGGAAATCATCGGCGCT
The DNA here is from genome assembly GCF_900747795.2 of Erpetoichthys calabaricus. Lineage (NCBI taxonomy): Eukaryota > Metazoa > Chordata > Cladistia > Polypteriformes > Polypteridae > Erpetoichthys > Erpetoichthys calabaricus. The sequence goes on along the minus strand of NC_041411.2, from coordinate 73,458,754 downwards.
CACACACCAAAAGGGAAACTGGCCGAGACGTTCGTGACCCGAAGTTCCACTGTGTATATATGTGTGTGTATGTATATATATATATATATATATATATATATAATATGCAGTGCATCCGGAAAGTATTCCCAGCACATCACTTTGACAATGACAACGTAATGACAACGTGAAAAAAGTTTACTTGAGGTTTTTGCAAATATATTAAAAATAAAAAAACTGAGACATCCCATGTCCATAAGTATTCACAGCCTTTGCTCAATACTTTGTCGATGCACCTTTGGCAGCAATTCCAGCCTCAAGTCTTTTTGAATATGATGCCACAAGCTTGGCACACCTATCCTTGGCCAGTTCTGCCCATTCCTCTTTGCAGCACCTCTCAAGCTCCATCAGGTTGGATGGGAAGCGTCGGTGCACAGCCATTTTAAGATCTCTCCAGAAATGTTCAATCGGATTCAAGTCTGGGCTCTGGCTGGGCCACTCAAGGACATTCACAGAGTTGTCCTGAAGCCACTCCTTTGATATCTTAGCTGTGTGCTTAGGGTCGTTGTCCTGCTGAAAGATGAACCGTCGCCCCAGTCTGAGGTCAAGAGCGCTCTGGAGCAGGTTTTCATCCAGGATGTCTCTGTACATTGCTGCAGTCATCTTTCCCTTTATCCTGACTAGTCTCCCAGGCCCTGCCGCTGAAAAACATCCCCACAGCATGATGCTGCCACCACCATGCTTCACTGTAGGGATGGTATTGGCCTGGTGATGAGCGGTGCCAGGTTTCCTCCAAACGTGACGCCTGGCATTCACACCAAAGAGTTCAATCTTTGTCTCATCAGACCAGAGAATTTTCTTTCTCATGGTCTGAGAGTCCTTCAGGTGCCTTTTGGCAAACTTCAGGCGGGCTGCCATGTGCCTTTTACTAAGGAGTGGCTTCCGTCTGGCCACTCTACCATACAGGCCTGATTGGTGGATTGCTGCAGAGATGGTTGTCCTTTCTGGAAGGTTCTCCTCTCTCCACAGAGGACCTCTGGGGAGCTCTGACAGAGTGACCATTGGGTTCTTGGTCACCTCCCTGACTAAGGCCCTTCTCCCCTGATCGCTCAGTTTAGATGGCCAGCCAGCTCTAGGAAGAGTCCTGGTGGTTTTGAACTTCTTCCACTTATGTATGATGGAGGCCACTGTGCTCATTGGGACCTTCAAAGCAGCAGAAATTTTTCTGTAACCTTCCCCAGATTTGTGCCTTGAGACAATCCTGTCTCGGAGGTCTACAGACAATTCCTTTGACTTCACGCTTGGTTTGTGCTCTGACATGAACTGTCAACTGTGGGACCTTATATAGACAGGTGTGTGCCTTTCCAAATCATGTCCAGTCAACTGAATTTACCACAGGTGGACTCCAATGAAGCTGCAGAAACATCTCAAGGATGATCAGGGGAAGCAGGAGGCACCTGAGCTCAATTTTGAGCTTCATGGCAAAGGCTGTGAATACTTACGTACATGTGCTTTCTCAATTTTTTTATTTTTAATAAATTTGCTAAAACCTCAAGTAAACTTTTTTCACGTTGTCATTATGGGGTGTTGTGTGTAGAATTCTGAGGAAATAAAACGAATTTAATCCATTTTGGAATAAGGCTGTAACATAACAAAATGTGGGAAAAGTGATGCGCTGTGAATACTTTCCAGATGCACTGTATATATATATATATATATATATATATATATATATATATATATATATATATATATATGTAATATATATATAGTTACCACAAGGGGGCACCACTGAGCCCATACCCAAGACAGTAATACACCACACATTATTGGAACAAAGGATATTTTATTCACACCAAGCACTTCTCACAATCCTCTCTCCAGTAATCAGCCACTAAACATTACAAAGTATGCACTTCTTCTTCCTTCTCTCCCTCTGCTGAGTGTTGCCCGCTACCTCCCAACTCTTGACTCAAATGAAGTGAGGAAGTGGACGCCTTTTAAGTCAGACCCAGGAATGCTTCCGGTGTCATGCTGTGTCCTTGTGGAAGCACTTCCAGGCCATAGAAAAAAAAAATAAGTCCTCCCCTGACAGCACCCACTATTCAGGGACTCCGACAGGACTACACTTCCAGACTCCAAGTCCCAAGCACCCTTGCGGGGATCCCAATTGGGTTACCATGCGAGAACTACTGCCACTTAGTGTATTGGGGATAGAAACACTCCTGATCCTCAGCTTTTCTCTGCCTGTCCATTAAATCAGACCAGCCAGGTTTAAATTTATTTCCTTGCCCTGCTGGCCAATCTGCTTGTGTCGTTGCACTGGCCTCCCATACTATGGAAGGAATGGGATGCCTGTTCTCCTGCTACTATATATATATATAATATGTCGGTAACGACCCAAGTAATCAGATTGCGACTCAGATCTAAAAATGTAATACCCTCATCTTCACCCTGTCAAATAAGTGAACCAGCTGCCATTGGCACAACGTCAGAGTCTTCACCGCAGGTGCTGACATCCGAGGTTCGATCCCCCCAATAAGAGTGAAGCATGTGTTGTGACTCTTTGTATTATTTGGCAGATACTATATAGTATACATATATACAGTAGATGTGTTTGTGGGCGGCACAGTGGCACAGTGGGTAGCGCTGCTGCCTCGCAGTTGGGAGACCTGGGGACCTGGGTTCGCTTCCCGGGCCCTCCCTGCGTGGAGTTTGCATGTTCTCCCCGTGTCTGCGTGGGTTTCCTCCGGGCGCTCCGGTTTCCTCCTACAGTCCAAAGACATGCTGGTTAGGTGGACTGGCAATTCTAAATTGGCCCTAGTTTGTGTGTGTCCTGCGGTGGGTTGGCACCCTGCCCGGGATTGGTTCCCTGCCTTGTGCCCTGTGTTGGCTGGGATTGGCTCCAGCAGACCCCCGTGACCCTGTGTTCGGATTCAGCGGGTTGGAAAATGGATGGATGGATGTGTTTGTGTATATAGATAGATAATTTATACTCAGTCGGAGGTCCAGTGTTTTGGAGGTGCCAGCCTTGAGGTTTTCACTACAGCTGACTGCCAGGGGGCTCAGCCAGAGCTTCTTTAATGTGTGGGATCCTTGTTTTGTGCTACCTGCTTAGTGCTGAACATGTCTCCATTCTTTATTGTCATACTTTGTAAATCCTTTACCACGGCCCACATGTCATTATTATGTGGATGATATTTATTAAGGTTGACTCATTCCAGTTATCCCAGCAATCAATCCATCATTATCTTAAATAGTGGCTTTTAGAGAAGACACCACTGAAGTGCACTTAACAAAGCAATTCCCATGATTGTCCAAGGCGGGCCTATTTATTTAAGAAGCAGGCGGTTAAGAAAATCCGTCTGCATCTTTTATACTGAACACTATCAGCATGGGCAGCCCAAAGCACAATATACACAAAAGCAAAGATTGAAGATTTACAGGGGATTCAGCGTGTATTCAGACCCCTTCACTTGTGCTAAATTCTAAATTCTAAATGGGTAAATGTGCAGTTTTGCTCATCTGTCTACACTCCATAACTCATAGTGGCAAAGTGAACATGTTTTCAGAAAGGTCTGCAAATGTATTAAAAACCCAAAACTGAACTCCCCCCCCTTCCTTCATTGACGTTTTCAGACCCTTTACCGTGGCACTCCAGATTAAGGTGAGGTGCACCCTGAATGCTTCAGTTCTCCTTGAGATGCATCCAGAACTTGATTGTAGTCCACCCATTATAAACTGAATTAATTTGACACCATTTAGAACGGCACACGTGTTTCTGTGTAAAGAAGGACCCACAATTCACACTAAAACCAAGGCATGAATTACCAGGGACTCTCTGTAGACTTCCCCGTTCAGACTGTGGTGAGGCAGGCGGATCAAACCACATTTGTGAAATAGAAGAAGTTTGGAACCACCAGGTCTCTTTCTAGAGTTGGCCATTTGGCCGAATTGAGTAACCTGGCAAGGGGGCAGCGTTGGTCAGGGAGGCGATCGAGAACTCTGTGGTTACTCTAAAAGAGCTTCAGAAGTCCTCTGCCAAGAAAGGGAGAACCTGTCGGAAGGCCGACCATCTCGGCAGCACTCCATCAATTAGACACCGTGGTTTATGGCGATAGCTACTCTTGGGTTAAAGTTGGCATTTGAAGGGCCCTGAGACCATGTGAGGAGTGAGATTCTCTGGTCTGATGACAGAAATTGAACTCTTTGGGCAGAACTCCAAACGCTGTGTCTGGTGAAGATCAGGCCTTGCTCATCTCCTGCTTAATACCAACCGTATGGTGAAGTATGGTGGAGGCAGCATCATGCTATGGGCACAGGGAGACTGGTCAGCAATGAGGGAAGGATGAATGCAGCCAAATACTGAGAGGGCCTTGGAGAAGACCTGCTGCAGAGTGCAGGCAACCTCAGACTGGCGTGATGGTTCACCTTTCAGCATGTCAATGACCTGAAACACATGTCCGTGAGAGCCCTGGGGTGGTCTTAGCAAAGTCCAGACTTGAACCCTTCAGATCACGCATGGAGAGACCTGTAGATGCTAACACTTCTCATTCATTCTAAAGGGTCTGCCAGGAAGAATGGCATAAAGTGGCCAATTCCAGGTGTGCATATGGCAAGCCAAGTTAACATTTAGATATATCTCAAAATGAATGTCAGATTCCTTAAAATGTAATTTACTTTTTAAGATACCTAAAACTCACTTTGATGTATCTGAAAATAATTTCCTTTACATTTTGAGATATCTGCAATACATTTTGAGATATCTCAAAATAACTTGTGTAAGACTTGAGACAAGACGAGACAGGTAAAGAGTTGGCCGTGTAGTCCAGTTTGTGGCTACAAGGTCCATAGCGGGCAAAATAATCATCGACAATTGATGGTTAAATCATGGTTGCATGGAGCTTTTATAGAGGACTTAATGACAGGGAGGAAATGCAATAACGGAAGTGACGGGGATTGAGGGAGCCAGAGAACAGAGGGGATGGAACTAAAGTCGTCAGATGGAGACCAGAAGTGATGGGATTCCATGGCGTGTGATGGGACGTTTTTCTTCTTTGGGGATCGGAGTGGTTTTTGAGGTAACAGCTTTTTATTCTGGTGTTTTCCTATGGGTGTGAAGGAGAGAAGAGCATTAGCACCGCATTCCAGATCCCCATTTCTCATGGTTTCACTCGTGATCAAGCCCTTTAACTGTCCCCTATTCACACGTGTGTGACACTTGCGTCTGCATTTCAAGATATCTCAAATGAATTTTTAGATATCTTAAATTAACCTTGCATGCATTTGAAGATATCTCAAAATCATTTCCTGTAAAACTGCCTATTATTTCAATGGAACTTCCTGTTTAATCTACTGTAAGATATCTTGAAATGTATTTGAGATATCTTAAAACGAGCATGAAGTGATTTTGAGATATCGTGAAATATATTTCAAATATCTGAAAACGTACAGGAAGCTGTTTCGAGATATCTGGGAAAGTTTTTCGGGCATCTTAAATTGTATTGTAGATATCCAAAAATGCTACTGAGATACCCTGAAATAATTTCATGTCTTTTTAAAGATATCTCGAAATGTAGAGAGAATCGTTTTCAGATATCATGAAATGAATTTGAGATATCTCAAAATGTATTTTAGATATCTGAAACAACAGTGAATTTCAAGATATCTTAAATGCTTTTTAAGAAATCTTAATTATATTTCGGGACTAGGGGGCTTCACCTCCTGCTCACTTTGCTCGCCAACCCCCCTTCCTGCGCTACGCACCAGCAACTTCACGTCTCCGCCGCTCGCGTGTGTGGATTTCTCTTTCACAAAACAAATCTTTTAATTCTCGCAGATACGCCTCTTCATTGGGAAGAAACACTACTTTTCCCTGATGGCAACACGGAATTAGACGATCTACAAGTCTCCGCTCTTAAAGTTTAAATCTGAACAATATATTCGATCTCTTTTCGCTGTTAACGTTATTTCACCGAATAATAATTTCCGTTTGTTTGCGCTAATGCGATCTTTACTATCCTTTTTTGAGACGTCGAATTTTCGTACTTCCATTATCTCTAACCTGCTCTGCATGTGTATCGCGCCAACGTTTCTGAATTCTTTACGACGTTCTACTTTGTCGTCTACTCTTTGTCTTTTATTTCCAGCCCCGGGGCGTAGTTAAATCTCTTGGTACAAAGTCTCGTCTTGCGGGACGTGAAAGTATCTCTCTGAAAAAGTCACGTCTCGTCTCTCTTCCCAAGATTTTTTTTATTATAATAGAGAGATTAGATATCTTAAAATAAGTTCCCGCTCATTTTAAGATATCTCAAATACATTTCCAGATATCGCAAAATAACTTCCTGTACATTTCTAGATATCTGAAATACATTTTTGAGATGTCTTAAAATAGATAGGAAGTCCCATTGAAAGAATAGGAAATTTTATAGGAAGTGATTTCGAGATATTTCAAAATGTATTTGGGATATCTTGAAATGCACAGAAAGTTATTTTAAAATATCTGAAAACGCATTTCAGATATCCCAAAATGTATAGCATATCATTTCACGATATTTTGAATTCATAAAATGCTTTTTAGATATTATGATGTAAGCCGGGGCATCAGCGAGCCTCAAACCCGCAAACACGAACACACAGTAAACCCCAGGTTCAAATAAAGGTTGGTTTGTTCACCTTCACTCTTCCAACCAGTAACAATTGTGGTTTTTTTCTCCACAATTCACACCACTACAATTTCTCTCACCACCGCACTGCTCTCCTCCAGTCAAGTGTTGCCTCTCTACCTCCCAGCTCCGACTCGCCTAGATAAGGGAGTGCGGTCCCTTTTATTACGGACCGGGGAGTATTTCTGGTGCCAGGGTGATTGCCCGATGGAAGCACTTCAAGTTCACATGGAAATCCATTATAACAGGGAGTTTGTCTCCCTGCAGTGCCCAGTGACCACAGCAGGGCTGCCCTGCCTGACTCCATTTCCCAGCATGCCCTGCTGGCTTCCCACTGGGCACGGATATCCAGGGCTGCTGCCAACTAGCGTGCTGGGAGAACAAAAGGCCCCCAGTGACATCTTTCCTTTTGCAGGGGTCCATCTCTTCCGGTCCTTCCTTCTGGGTCTGATCCCTTTCTCCTCCCTGGCCAGGATGCCCAATCTGCCTGTTAGGAGCCTCCCATCCGGGTAAGGAACCATTCCCTCTTCTGGCCGGGATGCCCATCCAACCCCTGTGGCATCTCAGTAGCGTAGCGTGGGTGTCAGCCGCCCGGGGCAGAGGAAAATTCCGCCGCCCCCTTCTTTAGGTATGGTTCAAATTTTTACAAGATATTATTATTATTTATTATGAAATTTTGCCGCCCCCTAAAAGTGCCGCACGGGGCGGGCCGCCCCTACTACGCTACGCCACTGTGGCATCTACATTATCTTAAAATAGATACACTGTTGGATATCTGTTATTTATAATTCCAGATATCATAAAAAAATTTGCTGAATTGAGGGTCCGAATGTTTATACAGTATGAATAAGAAATTTCAGTTTTTGATTTTTCATAAACCTTTTTGAAAACAAGTTTCTCACTTATAATAAATTGAGTGTAGATTGTTGGGCCAAAAACGTCAAATGTATTTGTTTATAATTAAATCTACAACACAGTAAAGTGTGCAATGATTGAAGGGGTCTGACTACTTTCTCAATCCCTTGTCTTATCTCAGACTGGATGCCACTTTGGTATTCTGCGTCATGCCAAGCCCTTATATATATATATATTTTGTTTTTAATTTTTCTGGTCTATATTCCGTACAACGTGTGCTTGTCTTTATGATCATTTGATCCCAGTTCTGGATCGACATTCCCCTTGCCTGGAAAAAAAAAAAGAAGTGTCACTGTCCTGCTCCATATAACGTGAGCCACAGACCTGGCAGCCGCTGAATTTAAGGTTGCTTTCTTTTCAATTACACAGCAATGAATTACCTTTTCAGTCCTCGAGTGCCATGGCGAACATCAGCCAAGGGGGCCCTGCACTATAATGATGCTAACACAAAGACGGCCCTGTTTCCTTGACAGTTCCCAGGAAACGACACAACGTAGGCTATTGTGCAGGAGGCTCTGCTGCCCGTTCACGTTGCCCAGCATCACCCAGGCAAACAGAAGGCACTAGCTGTGCCACAAACGTAGCCGGAGGAACTGGTACCGGGTAGCAAAAATAGGCAGCACGGCGGGGATTTAAAACTCCCTATATCTCCTGAATGCTGGACACTGTGATAATAATTCAGAAACAACGAGCACAGTGCCCAGCAAAGGAAACCAACGTGGCACAAGGTTAAACTTTAAGAAAGGCACCCGCCAGAATAGTAGCTTTCATTTTTTATCCCAACCCCCCCCCCCCCGCCCCCCCCGTCCCACTTCTTGTGAAAAACACACATCATGCACACTAAAGGAGGGCATCCCAGAAGCTGCTCTTAGACTGGTTGAAGCTGGTTGAGACTCAGGGTGGGGTGGAGATGTGGGGGGGGGGGGCTCCATGACCCGCACAGACACATTGAATTGCTCAGCCATCTCTTTCAGGTCCTCTGAATCCGTCGCTTCCCTTCAGGCAAAATCTGCTTAATCCTATTGTGGCTCGCCTGAGAGAACAGAACTTGTCTTAGCTTCAGATGAGTTAGGCAAGGTGTCCCCTGCAGGGGGCAGTACTGTAGAATTGTAATACAGTAATCCCTCCTCCATCGCGGGGGTTGCGTTCCAGAGCCACCCGCGAAATAAGAAAATCCACAAAGTAGAAACCATATGTTTATATGGTTATTTTTATATTGTCATGCTTGGGTCGCAGAAACACAGGAGGTTGTAGAGAGACAGGAACGTTATATAAACACTGCAAACAAACATTTGTCTCTTTTTCAAAAGTTTGAACTGTGCTCCATGACAAGACAGAGATGACAGTTCTGTCTCACAATTAAAAGATTGCAAACATATCTTCCTCTTCAAAGGAGTGCGTGTCAGGAGCACAGAATGTCACATAGATAGAGAAAACAATCTCTAGCAAACAAATCAATAGGGCTGTTTGGCTTGTAAGTATGCAAAGCACCGCGGCACAAAGCTGTTGAAGGCGGCAGCTCACACCCCCTCCGTCAGGAGCAGAGAGAGAGAGAGAGAGAGACAGAGTTTGTTTTTCAGTCAAAAATCAATACGTGCCCTTCGAGCTTTTAAGTATGCGAAGCATCGTGCAGCATGTCGTTTCAGGAAGCAGCTGCACAAAAGATAGCAATGTGAAGATAATCTTTCAGCATTTTTAGACGAGCGTCCGTATCGTCTAGGTGTGCGAACAGCCCCCCTGCTCAATCCCTCTACGTCAGGATCAGAGAAAGTCAGCGCAAGAGAGAGAGAGAGAAAAGTAAGTTGGGTAGCTTCTCAGCCATCTGCCAATAGCGTCCCTTGTATGAAATCAACTGGGCAAACCAACTGAGGAAGCATGTACCAGAAATTAAAAGAACCATTGTCCTCACAAATCCTCGATATATATTTAAATATGCTTACATATAAAATCCGCGATGGAGTGAAGCCGTGAAAGGCGAAGCGCGATATAGCGAGGGATCACTGTACACACTCACCGGCCACTTTAGTAGGTACAACCTGCTAATACTGGGTTGGACCCCCTTTTGCCTTCAGAACTGCTGTAATTCTTCGTGGCGTTGATTCGACAAGGTGCTGGAGACATTCCTCAGGGACTTTTGTCCTTATTGACATGACGGCATCACGCAGTTGCTGCTGATTTATTGGCTGCACATCCAAGATGCGAATCTCCCGTTCCACCACATCCCATAGGTGCTCTAGTGGATTGAGATCTTCTGAATGTGATGGCCATTTAAGTCCAATGAACTCATTGTCATGTTCAAGAAACCATTATGAGATGATCTGAGCTTTGTGTCATGGCATGTTATTCTGCTGGAAGGAGCCATCAGAAGATGGCGGTCATAAAGAGATGGACATGGTCAGCAACAATACTCAGGTGAGCTGTGGCATTTAAATGATGCTCAAACTGTGCAAGAAAATATCCCCCACACTATTAAACCATCACCACCAGCCTGACCAGTTGATACAAGGCAGGATGGGTCCATGCTTTCATGTTGTTGACGCCAAATTTTGATCCTTCCATCAAAGGGATTGTGTTCAAAAAATGCTTTAGTTGCCTCACATTTTTTATGCAATTGTTTTGTTCACCCCACTGAATTAAAGCTGAAAGTCTGCACTTCAACTGCATCTGAGATGTTTCATTTACAATTCATTGTGGTAATGTACAGAACCAAAATTAGAAAAAAAGTTGTCTCTGTTCAAATATTTATGGACCTAACTGTATACAGTCCTTCACACCAGGCCAATTTAGAGCCACCAGTTAGCTTTACTTTCATCTGCTTTGGGACGTGAGAAGAAACCGGAATACCATCCAGGACGAGCAGACTAGTCGAACAAACGGATGGGATTTGAGCTTGAAAATTTATGAGATGGCAGTGGTAACCACTGCACCAACATGTTGCCCCACCAGTCATAATCACAATAACTAAGAAATTGAAGGATAAAACCATTCTCATCCGGATCCCATTATTTCTGGCTGCTGTTTACCTGGTTCTTCCTGGGCTTTGTGTCCAGGAGGCTGTGCCCCCTTTAGTGCTTGTAGTTTGATTCTTCGGAGGCTCATTTTTTATTCATTTGCCTCCAAGTTAAATAATTCCTGAAGCCCCGTCACCTCATATCCTGATCCCATGAGATCTCATGTCAGATGCTGCATGTGAGAATGTAACTGAATACAAGCCACTGCAGGAACTGGCGCTGGTGACTCTGACTCTGCTTTCCCTTGAATGCTTTGTCATGGTATCACACCCTCCGTCAGTGATGTGTCTGTAGCACATAAACTCCCGATTGTTTTTATATTTATGTAGCTAAAGTAGTAGCTCCGTTGGTCTTATGCTGCACGAAACTCGCTCCTAAGCCAGATTGCTGTGGGTTTGTGGCTGACCACCGACAAGACAATACACCACAGCACAATTCTTCAAACTGAGTTGCTTTGTGTAGTGAGTCCGCAGCAGTTCATTTGGCAATGAGGATGGGATTGTATGCCCAACCTACGTGGACGAGGGTCTCTCTCTGATTTGCCTTTCCCAAGATTTCATTTTATTTTTTATTTTTGGAGGTGGGGGGGCTTTTTCTCGTCTTCTTAGAGAATCTAGGCTGGGGGGCTGTCAAAAAACAAACCCAGTTAAAGCCCATGGAGACATTCCTTGTGTGATTTAGGGTCACGCAAGATAATAAATTGTTGTACTGCGGATGGGTGGAGTGGACTGGCGTCGATGCCCAGAAAAGGTTGGGGGCTGATTTAAAGGGCTCTCCATTAAGCTCATGCTGCATAGAGATCATTTCTAAGCCAGATTTGGGTTCACAACCGGCCACCACCAGCCAATGCCAATTCTGGGGGGCTACAAAGCACCTACAGTGCATCCAGAAAGTATTCACAGCGCATCACTTTTTCCACCTTTTGTTATGTTACAGCCTTATTCCAAAATGGATTAAATTCATTTTTTTTCCTCAGAATTCCACACACAACATCCCATAATGACAACGTGAAAAAAGTGCGAGATTTTTGCAGATTTATTAAAAATAAAAAAACTGAGAAATCCCATGTCCATAAGTATTCACAGCCTTTGCTCAATACTTTGTCGATGCACCTTTGGCAGCAATTCCAGTCTCAAGTCTTTTTGAATATGATGCCACAAGCTTGGCACACCTATCCTTGGCCAGTTTCTCCCATTCCTCTTTGCAGCACCTCTCAAGCTCCATCAGGTTGGATGGGAAGCGTCGGTGCACAGCCATTTTAAGATCTCTCCAGAGATGTTCAATCAGATTCAAGTCTGGGCTCTGGCTGGGCCACTCAAGGACATTCACAGAGTTGTCCTGAAGCCACTCCTTTGATATCTTGGCTGTGTGCTTAGGGTCGTTGTCCTGCTGAAAGATGAACCGTCACCCCAGTCTGAGGTCAAGAGCGCTCTGGAGCAGGTTTTCATCCAGGATGTCTCTGTACATTGCTGCAGTCATCTTTCCCTTTATCCTGACTAGTCTCCCAGTCCCTGCCACTGAAAAACATCCCCACAGCATGATGCTGCCACCACCATGCTTCACTGTAGGGATGGTGCCAGGTTTCCTCCAAATGTGACGCCTGGCATTCACACCAAACAGTTCAATCTTTGCCTCATCAGACCAGAGAATT